>NC_056746.1:1042805528-1042953028 GCF_019279795.1 Protopterus annectens
GAAAGATAGGTAGTAGTATTTCCTAAAAATCTGACAAAGCTCTCTAGCTGTATCTTATCACCATGCCACGTAAAGAAGATATCATCCACAAAGTGTTTGTAAAAAGTGACATATTGTTTACACAAGTCACTACAGAAGACCATGTCTTTCTCCCAATGGGCCAGCACAATGTTTGCATATGTATTTGCATATGCTGTGCCCATAGCAACCCCCACTTTTTGGAGAAAAAACTCATTTTCAAACAAAAATATATTGTTTTCTAGAATGAGATCTAATAGGGCACAGATCATATTGACTTTAATGGTGCAAAACATACTCTCTTTACTCAAAAAGTGCCTACCGTTCTCAATTCCCTCATCATTGGGAATCACTGTAAATAGAGAGTTCACATCAAGTGTTACAAAAAGCACATTGCTGATGTCATTGTCATTCAAGAATTGGCCCAATCATATATTTGTTCCAAAAACTGCTTACTGTCTTTCAATACTGTGTCTGTTGTGTTTAATACATTCTTAAGCTGTTTTTCCACATATATAGACATGGGTTCAGTTAACCATCCTCTACGCGACACAATAGGTCGGAAAGGAGGTTTCAACTGATCTTTGTGGATTTTGGGTAAACCATATATAACCGGTATTGTGGGATGTTCAACAGAAAAATATGTAAAAAGTGAGTAATCAATTTGATTTGTCATAAGTAGATCATATAAGTAAAAGTTTAATCTATTTATGATACCATTCACTTGAAATTTCTGTAGAATGACATAAACTCTACTATCATATAGCATCTCACGCATTTTATCAATATATTCTTGCCTTATGGGCAGAGCTTTTTCCAAAAAAAAAAACCGCTGAATGGCGGGAGTCATCAATAGGTTGTCTGTTAACTAAAGGAGTATTTCTACCCATAGTTACAACTTTCGGTCTAACAACAGGTTCTTTGGCTACAACATCCATGTTGTTAGGTATTAAAATGCTATCACAAATATCTGCTGATTCATTCAGTTCAGTACCATTTAAATCTATGCCTAGATCAACATTATTTATACTAAGTGTATTCATATTACTCACATTAGAAACAGGTCCATTAAGATTGTCCTGAATTGTAGGTACAGATTTACCACATTCCATTAATGCACATGGCTCACAAAGTGAGATCATATATGTAAAAGTTTAATCTATTTATGATACCATTCACTTGAAATTTCTGTAGAATAACATAAACTCTGCTATCATATAGCATCTCATGCATTTTATGTCTGTACCTACAATTCAGGACAATCTTGATGACTCCCGCCATTCGGCGTTTTTCTTTTGTAAAAAGCTCTGCCCATAAGACAAGATACAAGGGCAGGGAGGTCTCGAAGTCGCAAGAGATGTGGGAGGGTACAATCCAATCCACCAGTGTACAACAAGGGTCTGGTCACATGGAACCACAAGTAAATAATCTAGTCTTTAATTTATCCTCTGTGGTCTTAACCACTGAACAAATATCTGTGTTAAATAAAGTTCTATCTTTTGTACCAGTGAACAGAATGAATTTGGTAGACACTGTTCTTGAATTAAACATGTTTGCTAGGAATATTATGCTCAAAACCATTTTTGTGGATGACGATGTGAGACATATGAATGTTAGTGATTTCAAGAAGCCTAGTTATTTTGTACTCAACTACTCACCAGTTATGGAAGCATTTGTTAAAATGTGCGAGGAAGACTTGAGGAAGTCAATGAATGAGAAGTCTAAGAATTGCTTTTAAAACCTGACAGCTAAGGAGAATGAAGTGTTAGGTATATTGACCAGAGCTGAACATTTAGTTATTAGACCTGCAGACAAGGGTGGTGGGATAGTTATTTTTAACACAATAGAATATATTGATAAAATGCGTGAGATGCTATATGATAGTAGAGTTTATGTTATTCTACAGAAATTTCAAGTGAATGTTATCATAAATAGATTAAACTTTTACATATATGATCTACTTATGACAAATCAAATTGATTACTCACTTTTTACATATTTTTCTGTTGAACATCCCACAATGTTTGTCTTTTCGGCTTTTCCTGGTTAGGGGTCACCACAGCGGAACTCCAGTCTGCTAATGATTGGCAGTAGATTTTTATGGTGCCGAGTTGCCAGCCTGACACCCAACCTTCAGCGAAGGCACGCCCATTCACGCATGTCTTTCGTAGGCCACTCAACTGCAGGGAGGGCATGCAGACTTCCACACAGAAGGCACTCCAGCCGAGAATCGAACAGGAGAACCTCTTGCTGTGAGACAACAACGCTACCACTGTACCACACAATACCGGTTATATATGGTTTACCCAAAATCCATAAAGATCAGTTGAAACCTCCTTTCCGACCTATTTTGTTGCATAGAGGATGGTTAACTGAACCCATGTCTATATATGTGGAAAAACAGCTTAAGAATGTATTGAACACAATAGACACAGTATTGAAAGACAGTAAGCAGTTTTTGGAACAAATATATGATTGGGCCAGTCGCTTGAATGACAATGACATCAGCAATGTGCTTTTTGTAACACTTGATGTGAACTCTCTATTTACAGTGATTCCCAATGATGAGGGAATTGAGAACGTTAGGCACTTTTTGAGTAAAGAGAGTACATTTTCCACCATTAAAATCAATATGATCTGTGCCCTATTAGATCTCATTCTAGAAAACAATATATTTTTGTTTGAAAATAATTTTTTTCTCCAAAAAGTGGGGGATGCTATGGGCACAGCATGTGCAAATACATATGCAAACATTGTGCTGACACATTGGGAGAAAGACATGGTCTTCTGTAGTGACTTGTGTAAACAATATGTCACTTTTTACAAACGCTTTGTGGATGATATCTTCTTTACATGGCATGGTGATAAGATACAGCTAGAGAGCTTTGTCAGATTTTTAGGGAATACTACTACCTATCTTTCATTTTCTATGTGCTGCTCTGAAACGAAGATCGATTTCTTAGATATTAACATCAATAAGAATATGTTTGGCAATATTTCGACCAAGCTCCATAGGAAAAGCTGTAGGAAGAATAACATCCTCCACTGCTCGAGTTATGCACCCCAGACATATAACTAGGAATATAGTCAAGAATCAAGTTTTACATCACAGGAGGCTGTATACTGATGAGAAAGATCCACAAGAGGCACTAGTGAATTTATGAGTAGATCTTGCTGATAGGGGATACAAGATACATGAAGTAGACAAAGCTATAGAGGAAACAAATATCTTGGAATGTAATAAACTTAGACCATATTTCTCTGAAGGACATACTACTACTGTACATGATGGAGGGAGAAAGGGCACAGAAATGATTAATAGGTCGTGCTTGACTTTCTCTAGTGATGTCAATAAAATCTGTGACATAGTAAAGAAGAACTGGCCCATTTTATTGACAGATCCAGAGATTGGTAAGGTTGTAGGCCATATTCCCAGATTTAGTTTTAAGAACAGTAGAAACCTGAAACAACGTTTATGCTATAAAAGTAACAGAATGAATGAAAGATTCACTTTGCAGCGTGAAGGCACATATGCCTATAGGGCATGTAAGATTTGTTCAAGTATATGGTCCACTTGCATGGTCAAACATCTGCTTCATTTAACACCTATAGAATTTCATTTTTATGCTGATTGTTGCACCAAAAATATAGTGTATAGCTAAGTGCAACCTATGCAGTGCATTCTAAATAGGTAAAACTAACCGTATGTTGAAAGAGAGGGTTATGGAGCACTTAAATTACATATGCAACAATAAATCTACAAATGTACTAGCTAAGTATGTATATGACTGTGGTGCTCAGTACACTTTTAAGTTTTTAGTATTACAAAAAAATTAATGAAAGCCTTAGAGAAGAAGATATTTGTAATGAGACTGAATGTATAGAGCTAAGGTGGATAGTTGACTTCAAGGCTTATGCTCCACCTGGTTTGAACAGCGCTGTTTCTTTAAAGCCTATTTTAAGGAAAAGGGGCTTGCCCCACAGAATTTTTATTACAAGTTTTTATTGGCTGCTTTATATATTTAAACTGTGAATGTATTTTTAGTTTTTATTAAGGTCTGAAGAAGAGGGTAACCTCAAAAGGGCTCACCTTTTATTGGAATAAAGTGTGTTTCACTCTACAGTAAATATATTTTGTCTCTCCAGCATGTTCTATTAATGTCACAGGCTAGGTTAGGATCCCTAGAGCAAGTGACTCTTGTGCCATTTGACTTGCAGATGTGCAGCATATTCATCAGGGTAGGGTCAGAGACTGCCCTGTAGGCCAGGCACAAGTCACCTCTCAGTAGCCTATATGATACAGAGTACCTTGATGGGGCTTTCAGTCTATCCACGTAAGTCATGGTATTGAAGCCCTGTATTTTCTTGGAGAGAAAACTCTGTTGTCTCTCCAGCTGCTACAGATGTCTGTGAGGTACATGCAGAAGGGAGCATTGTATTCTATTACTGGTCTGATGAGGGTCAAGTTCAGTGGAGTTATGACATCCTTAGACCTGGATGCAATGCCTTTACTTATGAGATGTGCAACATAGAAGGCTTTCCTTACCACTGTGGAAACTTGGTGGTTGAAGTTCAGATTGTTATCTACCTGTGTTCCCAGATCTCGCACCACTGAGTTTGAACTTAGGGAGTTACTGTCAACACTATAATTAGCAGGGAATTGTGCTTTGCCAAAGGGGATAATAATGCACTTTTTTCCATTTAGTTTTAGACCATGGCTTTGGCACCAGTCATTCGTCTGTGTTAGCCCCTCCTGTAATATGTTAACATCATTGGGGGACTCGATGATTGCATCCAGTTTGCAATTATCAGTGAACTTGGTAAGCCAATGGCTGCCTACCTTAGCCTGGACTTCTGAGGAATAGATTCCAAAGAGTAAAGGGCCCAGCACAGATCCTTGTGGTGTGCCACTGGTGACGGGTCTACTGGTAGAGGTGCAGTCACCAACTCTGACAGTATGTGTTCTGTCGGTGAGCCAACTGGCTACCTATCTAGTGACATAAGGGTTAATCCCTTGCTGGGAGAGTTTCTCAGTGATACCTTAGTGAGGATTGTGTCAAAAGCCTTATCTAGGTCAAGATAGGCAGTACGCACTGTCTTACCTTCATCCAGGACTTTAGTGATTTTCTCAAAGAAATCTACTAGGTTTAATCAGCATGATCTACCCTTAACAAAGCCAAACTGGGTTGGGTTTAGAGTTTGAAGGTTGCCTATGTTCTTGTTAATAAGGTCCATGATGATTATTTCCATGGCCTTGCAAATGAGGCTGGTTAGACTTACGGGTTTATAGTTCCCAGGATCGGTTGATGCCACCCCCCCCCCTTGTGCAAGGCGATTACTGTTGCTGTTCTACACTCTGCTGGAACAAACCCAGTTCTCAATATATAGTTAAAGAGAATGCCAAGTGGGTCCACTAGATCCTGTTTTAGATTGTTTAATAAGCAATCTGGGATGTTATCTGGTCCACTGAGGTTGTGTTTTTGGCCTTGGCGAGTACAGATATGACCTGATCTTCAGAAATGCTAGGCAGAAGACTGGTGTCAGGTATGCTTTGGGGTATGGCTGGTTGGGGACGGGGGGGTGAAGTTTGCACCAAATCTGTCAGCTAGCACTTTGGCAGTTTCCTCTGTTATAGCATAAGTGGTACCATCTACTTCCAGTTCAGCACACAGATGGGCATTCCCTTTTACATTTTGGACGTAGTTAAAGGATACCTTATGATTACCATTATCTGGGGATGCTATTTTAGCTTCGTAATTAGGTTTAGAGGACATTACAAGATTTCTGATTTGCCTGTACAAGCTGTGGAGGGAATTTGTCCTCTGTTAAGTCAGTTCCCCCTTCTTCTTAAACATCAATTTCTTCTTTTAGTTATATAACCTGTTTATACTTGACGGTAGCTTGCTTTTTGAGTGGACCTGGTTTTAATCCGGTCAGGTACAGCCGAGTCTATACAGTTGCTTATACAGGACATTTGTGTACACCTCTGTATAGGAATCATTGTTGTCTGTGATTGCAGGGGGGTAGAAAACCCTTTTATAATGTCACTTAGTAGACTGTACTTTGCTTTGGAAAAGTTTTTTAGCATTTTTCCTCCTGTAGTGGTGACAAGTTCAGTATTTACTTTTAACAAGATTGGATTATGGTCCATACTTATGAGGGAAGGCATCACACAGGAGGGAGTGCAGTGACCCCCCCCCATGTTGGTGAGTACTATGTCTAGGACATTTGAGCCCCTTGTGGGGGTGCAGACTATCTGTTCCAGAGCATTTGTATTGACAAAGTCCAGGAACCTCTGAGCAAGCATGTTCATGCTCATATATGTCACCCAATTAATGGAAGTATAGTTGAAATTGGGTCTATATTACTAGATTGAAACATTAGTTAGTAAAATAACTAAAGATTAATCTGGTAATATTGAAATCCAAAAACTGGGAATGGCTGATTTCACGCAGGGAAAGAAATCCCTTGGCCATTATGCGGATTATGCACTTTTCTCCAATATAGAGCGATCTCAGATTTGGTATATTTGGTTGGGGGGGGATGTGCAGGGCACAACACATTGGTGGTGTGGGGGGTGAAGCCCCCAACTTGATTTGGGTTTAAAAGTTGGTTTTTTTCATGTAGCCAAGGGAATTTTCTCCCTGTGTGAAATCAGCCGTTTTTGGATTTCGATATTACCAGATCAGTCTTTAGTTATTCGACTAACTAAAGTTTCGATCTAGTAATATAGACTCATTGAAATCTCCCATGATTAAGGTGTTGGACTGTATGGCAAGTAACATCAGTAAGTCGAGGTAGGTGTTGTGCTTTTCTTGGTTCATGCTAGAGGCCCTATAGCTATCAATGATGCGGTAGGGAATTTTGCCTATAGTTAATTGGAAATGGAGTAGTTCAAGAGAATCATACTCCCAGATTCAGCAATCAGCCATGTAGGAATATATTATTCCTGCATGGCAGGGACCATTCCTGTTCAGCATGGCAACGCACCATGCATATGTATGAAGGAGCACGGCTGTGCTGTAAAACGGACACGGTTCTGTGTACGAGCACAGGGGGTGTGTCTGAGAACAGAGCTCTCACAATACATATGCCCCCTGCACTCCAGAATTGCCTTTCAGCAATTTAAAACAAGCTAGAATGCTCATTAACACCCCCCAACCCATCAGGGTAAGAAATCTGGTCAAAGCCATAGGGGGCAATCGTCCCTATCAAGGCAAAAGTGGATATAATAACACATGTAGCATAAGCACATAGTGCACACCTTCCAAACCGTCAGAGTAAGAAATGTGGACAAAGCCAAAAGGGACAATCATCCTACAAAGCAGAAAGTTGATAGAATAACAGGTTCAGCATTAGCAGGGATATTCTGAATTGTACAAATAAAAAAACAAAACAAATATTTTTTTTTTATAAATGCGATAAAGTTTAGCAGGTGTATCCGTTGCTTAGCTATGCTTAGTCCAGCTTAAACAACACAAGAAGTTGAATAGCAAGAGACATCCAACTTAAGCCATACTGCAATAGTGTAGTGGATAGAGCAAACACCCATTCCTGGTTCAATCCCCACTGTAACCAATTTGCATTTTACATGTGAAAGCAGTACATAAACAGTTTTTTTATAATTAGCTACTAAATAACATATATTTGTTAACCAGAGTACTGTAGTAGGTCTAGATGTGAGGTGTCAGTTTAATAAACTTGTGAAACCCCCATATAAACACAAGTGCTCTATACAGTATAGTCACATATGAATAAATGTAATGAAAGCACATTGGGGGATGTCAAGGACAGTAAACACATTTATAATATGTAATGAATGATGAATCAATCCCATACAGCTGATAGTCTATAAAATAAAAACTAAGCAGTGCTAAGCATTGCACAGCTCTGCTTACCAGGTGTAAGCATTGTGTAAATATGACTGCTAAGCAATGAGTAGCCCAGCTAAGTGTATTTGCCCACTGGTAAGCAGTGCTGAACCTGCCCCTTTAAGCACTGCCAACCTTAGCTAAGCAGGTTTGCCTATAGCTTAGCTTAGCTTAGCTCAGCATATTCAACACTATCCAATCATGGCAGAGGGTGGGAAATTGGCCATATTTAAACCCTGCAGGTGGGAATACAGCTCATAACTGGTTGCAGCTTCCCACTGTAGGCAGTATGGCAGGTGCTGGCGAGGGAATGCATGTCCGGGCACAGCGCTGGGACATACAGGAGTCCAAGGTCATGGTAGGACTCCTGGTAAATAACCATGATGAGAGACTGCTGCAGGGCCAGTACCAGGGCTCCCAATATAAAGCGGAAACCTGGGACCATCTCGCCCGTGATCTCACCAGTGCCACTGGTATCCCTCGAAGTGATGAGTAGATCCAGCACAACTATGCCAACTTGAAGTGGAGGAAGAGGGAGCTTTTGGACGAGTGGGTCAAAGAAGCAAGATAGAGGGGGTGAGGTCCCAGCAGTGTGTAAGTATTCATATCAATAACTGTTTACCAAAGTCCAGCCTGTTTATGTGATGGCTAGGTATGGCTAAATATTTCTCTATTCCCTTTATAGCTGCAGCTAAGCAGGCTGTGAATCAGGAACCCCTTACCAGTAGGCTGCAAAGGCTGTGTCGCGAGGCTTGTGAGTAACAATCCTGCTTGTAGCAGTCATACCAAATAAATATAAAGTAGTAGAAAGTCACCTGGCAATATAAACAATGTGTATGGGTTGTACTGACTAAACCAGACAATATGACAGTAATAGTCCCATATAGGTGATATGTCAATAAAAAAGTAACTGCCTAGCAATAAAGTTCTAAATCCTGGACTGTTTGTGTTTACTCTGGTATTGTATGGCATTTAGTGTTGCAGTCTCTGAATAGAAATGTTGTGTTAATCACAGTTACCCACACTGTGCTACATAAAAAATATGTCTAGGAATGTCTGTATAAGACTGTTGTAAGTACAAGGTCTGAATGTACAACCAATAGATACTTAGAAAACACGAAAGAACCAGACAGCAGTTTCTAAATAACTCATTCTGATGAAACTCAAACTGTTGCATTTTTAGCACATACAGCCATGGTTCGAATCCTGGGAGTGGTAGTAAGCTGTATGCATAATCATACCTCTCAAATGTACAGATTTTCACAGAATGTCCAGATAATTGGCTCATATTTTTGGCGTGTTCCTCTGTCTCCTTGGCAAATCACTGAGATGATCTCAGAATTGTCTTTGCCTCTTTGTGCCTTCTTTTTCACCACTTTCCTATCACCCCTTTTTACTTTTCTTTTAAAGAAATTAGCATGGGGGTAAGCAGGAGTAAGCACTCTTAAGCAGTAGTAAGCAGGATTTAGCCAGTTTGCATGGTGCTAAGCAATGCCTATACAGATTAAGCATGCTTCAGGCTAACTGTCTGTAAGCATATTTAACTGGAAGTTAGCATTGCTTACTGCTGTACAAACCTGCTAACAACTGCTTAAAAGTGCCTTAATCACTCTGTATCCAACAGCTCTTGTTCTGCCCTGCAATGAAATAATCAGCCTTTGCAAGTCTCGAACCAAGGACCCTGCATACCATAGCCACAGCAAGTTACCAGTAAGCCATTTGACCTGTAGAGATAATGTTTTCTCAAATATTTCATGCAGCACAGCCATTCACCAGTAGGGAAAATGTATTTATGTGTATATATATATATATATATATATATATATATATATATATATATATATCTATATGTATTGCATTCGGACATCGGATCCACACTCTGAACCTCTCACTGCAAAACATCTAACCAAAGGCACTGTACATGGGGGTGAAGGGGCCCAAAATAGGGCTCTCTTGTAATTATTGGCATTATCCCTTCCTCCACAACTGAACTATTCTGCCTTGCAACAAGATAGCCAGCACTTGCAAGTCTTGCACCAAGGACTTTGAACAACACAGCCACAACAAGTTACCAGTAAGCCATCTCAGCTGTAAGATGTTGGGATGATTTCTCTAACTTATCATGCAGAACAGTCAGTCTACCATAGGGAATGTACAATGTGGAAGCACTAAACATTCTAATGATATATACACACACACACACACACACACACACATATATGCATATACATATAAATATATATATGTGTGTGTGTGTGTGTGTGTGTGTGTGTGTACACAAACACACATACATAAATATATATATATATATATATATATATATATATATATTTATATATATATATATATATATATATATATATATATATAAAGAGAGTATATATAGAGGGTACACAGCATATCAAAGAGTCAATATTCCTACAGTTGCCACCTTTTCAAATGGCCGGTGTCTGATTCTTTCCTACAATTGAGATTTATTGCATGAAACATATACTCACACACAATGCAAAGGACATGACACCATACACAGTTTGCATACATATAAATGTTTATTTGTGTACTATTTCAGTTGTTTATGCCATTTCTTATAGCATTTAGGTGTTTGAAATACATAATAACTGATTAATGCAACTCTCAAAGAAAACATATTATACAGTAATCTGCAAAACATAACATACTTTGCTGTCTAGGCTAAAGCCTTCAAGTAGTACAACAGTGAAAACACACTTGCCTTGAAGATAAGAATCAATCAACACTTAATTACAAATGTAGTTCAACAGCCTCCACTTCCTCTCTGTACTCAACCCCCTAGGGGGAAAAGTATCAGTTGTCACAATGTAAATGTATCCATTACATAACAATGCTTAATTTAAAGCATCACTATCATGCTGACAAACAGAACTGTGTGCAAGACAGTAAGCTCTAGCTCACCACTGTTTCCATTGTGAAACATATGAAAATGTACAGCCATATACCTTATTGTTTCTTATTACTGATATCCCTCACATGTTGTAACAGCCTAGGTTAAAAACATTTGACACCCCTCCCTCATAAAATGTCTTACAAGGGCATATAACAGTGTTCTACATACACTGACCTCCAGACTGTACAGGGTCATACATTTTGTCCAGCTGTAGCCCTCATATATATGGACCCTACCCCACAATGTGTGTGGAAGTCTACAACATCACTGGAATGATAGCAGGAATGTCATCACTAAATAATGATAGACTATTACCTATCAACCTCTTACTGCATGACATCTGGACAAAGCCTGGTATATAGGTGGAGGACAGAGGCTGAAACACAAGGGCATATTTGAAATATTGCTGTTATACACTGTGAAAGTTGCTGGTGTTACAGGCTTGGTTGCAACATACCTTTAGTCAGGAATATGAAGTCAGAAACACAAATGGATGTTGCCATGTACTGACAGTAATCAACAAAGAGAATGCCACTGATATGTCAGGGACAAGACCGGTGTGGGGAACAGACAAAACATAACAGCCAATCCTCTGGCCACCATGTGGATAGGCCCACAGTTGAGAGCTATGCAGGCAGACTGCATTCCATGCAAAACTAGCATGTACACACAAACCCTGTAAAACTAGCAGTATTCAATGCTTATAACAGCAATACTCACACACTGTCCCTAGGTCTGGAACCTTATGCAAACATGTAGTTGGCCTGTGTCCACAAGTCCTGTTGTAAGAGGTATAGCTACCTGCTGTCTGTAACACCACTGCCCACACACAGGAAGGATGTCTTCCATACAGGAAAGGTAAAGGGACAATGCCCACATGATGTAGTTATTTATAATGGTGGGTTGCTATAACACTGGCTATTGAAAGACCTACACAGCTGCCTGCATGCAATTAGCAAGTGGGGAACAGCAATTGGTGCAGAGGCCATCACCTGAACAAGAGCATCACCTACAAAAGTCATGCTTCAACCTACTTAAACATGCTCGATCCCAGTAGTGGAGAGAGAGAGAGAGAAATAGAGAGAGAGAGAGAGAAAGACATGCACACACACAAAAAAATAAAATAAATAAACAAAACCTTGAATTACAAAACAGGAAGACATCATGTACACAGAAAGAACCTAAAGATAAGCCAGGTATGTGCAACATGTAAGCATGTAATTGAATGTAGTAATTGGTCTGTAAAAATGGGATAGATGATTATGAAAGATGTATATGTGCCATCAATACTTGCTGTAATGATGTCCTGCTGAACAAATGCTATGGACATAGCATCTGGCTCTGTCTGCAGTGGGCCATACATGTCAACTGTGCAGATCTGCACAGAATGTCAAGATTTAGCCATCATTGTGTTTGTTCTGTTCATCAAAACATCTATGTTACTTTGGCAAATAGCTGAAGGTGGAAGTAATGAAGTCATGACAGACACATGAGTTTCAGACCCCACAATCTTCAGAACAGTCATGGTAATGTGAAATGTATCATGCACAAACTTCATAGGTTTGTAATAGGCATATCTATGATCTGTCCCTATATATATCCCCCCTAATGTTAGGCTTTGTCCACATGTGATGCTCTAATAGGTGGATAGGTTGGGTCACAGCTGAGGAGTCTGACACATCCTGGGAAAGGACAGCTCACATATGGCAACCATTAGAGTGTCTGTCAAACAGTCATGTCTGTGCACTGTTAGGCCAGTTAATGGGATGTTGCCCATATCCATATGTTACCTGTGATATGAGTATTCTACATGTTTGTATTGTAAATCTAGTATACCTATATAGGGCATGAGCATAGTAAAGCACTGTTGCAGATGTATGTGTAAAACTGCATGTGATATATTGAATTAATAACATTCAACTGTATAGTGTTCTTCTGGACAAAGTTCACAGTTGTGACAGATATCTATAGTCACTTACACATATACTTGTGTTATAGCAGCTATATTGATACGTTATCAAAACCGACTTCCCTGTGTTGTCACCCAGTGAGGTTAGCCAATGACCAGAAGTCCTGGTATAACAGGTTGAGACGTATGATTGAGCTGCAAGACTATAAATACAGTGTGCCATAATGACATAGAACACAAATGTGTGCCAGGTATCCCCTGAGCATGTGTATGTATGCGCATGTTCAGCTGAAAGGCACAAAAGTAATAACATGGGTCACAAGCAGTCCGGAAAATAGGATGTGCATGTTGCACATGTGCGTGATATCACTGTCACTGCATACAACAAAATAAAATGTGTACTGCTACTGATTGTTGCATTGCCATGACACTGATATGGGTACTACAGTAGGCATGCTTATCACGTAGTAATCAGAGAAATGTACAACTTTGTTATGACCCACTGTCCATGCCTACCACTAACAGCTATATCAACACCCACATACACTGGATATCAAAGTGTGCACACCCCTGTTGGAATGCCAGGTCTGTGTGCTGTATGCCAATGAGACCACGGGAAGTCATGTCAAAATAGTAAGAAACAAAAGGAACCACGTCCAAGGCTCTGGGCAGAAACTTTTAATTCAAATGCATCCAAATTCACCAACTAAGCGCTTTCACCATAACAAATGGCTTCTTCAGAGTGAGTGAAAAGTATCCATACCTTACATTAAATACTCAACCAATCATTCAATCATCCAATGAGAAACATTATTGGGCAATTATACAATAATTACAAAAGTTTAAACAACTGGATGTGTCCATGCACAGTAGAAAATATATGTTATACATACCCTAACAAAAAATAGTTAGAAAAGCATCCTGTCTATAATTATAGTGATATCTCTCAAAAATCCACTAGTAAAACATTTAAATAAAATGCTAATAATTTTTTTTTTTAAATAATTATGTTGAAACTGTAAACAACTTAATGAAACAAGTGTGTAGAAAATACATAATGTTCACCTATTGAAACTAAATTCTGTTGGCCCTATCCTTCAAAACAGGCTTTAAAGAGATGTGTTCATTCAGGCCTGGTGGAGTAGTAGCATCCAATGTTATTTGCCATCTATATTCCAATAATTCCACCCTCAACCTGACATCACCACCCCTTTCAAGACTTCCTACTCTATTGATCACAAAGAAAATAAATTTATTAAAGTCCATACAGTGTGTACTGTGCATATACAATGCATTGTGTATGTCGTGATTTTGAATGGAACCTCAGATGTTCTGCAATACTGTCCTTTAACCTACGAACAGTTTTGCCCACATAGAATGCATTGCAGCTAACACAGGTGGCGATGTATACCAAATTCTGTGTGTTGCAACTGCACCTACCAGGGCACCCAATGGTCTTAAAATAATTAGTCACCACTACATAAGGTCCTTCATTAATGAACCT
Organism: Protopterus annectens; assembly: GCF_019279795.1. NCBI lineage: Eukaryota > Metazoa > Chordata > Ceratodontiformes > Protopteridae > Protopterus > Protopterus annectens. Next base: position 1,042,819,754 of record NC_056746.1, read on the forward strand.
ACAAAATTTACAAGTTCCACACTTGTACATCCTGGAACATTTGTACATAATTCTATTTCCTTTCAAGATTTCTTTGATGTTCTTCCCCCTTGAGTATATTATTTTGGGGAAACTTCCTAAATCATTCCTCAACATTTCATTAAATATTGTGTCCCATATTTTGTTCACCACTTCAACAACACCAGATGTTTGACTATTGTATCTCAAAATTAATGCCTTGCCTTCAAAGGTGTTGTCCTTCTCCACCATTTCAGTGTTGTTACCCCTTAAAATGGGTTGATATCTACTCCTCCTTTTTCCCAAAACTTCATTTCTTATTTTTAACAACAACTTTAATGGATATCCCCTGTCTAAAAAGAAGCTGATTAAGGTATACACTTCCTTATTACAAGTGTCATTGTCATTCACTAGTCTAGAAAGTCTTACCATCTGGCCCTTTACTATTCCTCTTTTTTGATGTTGAGGATGGCAACTATTATAATGTAACAGGGAATTACTATAAGACTTATTTCTAAATATATTGCTATGTAAAATGTTTTCTGATTTGGTCAGTTTAATATCCAAAAAGTATATCTCTTTATTGTTCCATTTACTAGTAAATTTGAAAAAAGTAGTGGTACTGTTTAAGTATTCAACAAAAGACTTGGCATCATCCTCACTTCCCTTCCACAAAATTAGTATGTCATCTAGAAATCTGTTATAAAGAGCAATTCTGTCTTTATATGGTGACTCAAATACATATACTTCTTCCCAATATAGAAGAACTAGTTTGGCAAATCCAGGGGCACATTTTGCCCCCATAGCCACACCTGAAAATTGCTGAAACAATTCACCTTCAAATGTTACAAAATTGCTCTTCAACACCATTTTCATGCTTGTTGTCATCATATTTATTTTGGCAGTGTTTAATTTACCACTTTTTACCAAACTTTGGGTGAAATATTCAACCCCCACATCTTGTGGAATTACAGTAAATAAGTTGATGACATCTATAGTTAGGAAGGACCATTCTATACCATGACCTGATATCTTATCAAGTCTTTGGAGGCAATGCCAAGAATCTTTCAAAATATGTGGAATTCCAGCCACAACCTTCTGAATCCCTTCATCCACAAAGGCAGCCAAGGGTTCAATCTTGGAACCCCAGGACGAAACTATAGCTCTAAAAGGGGGGTCCCTAGTGCCCTTGTGTATTTTCGGGATAGCAAAAATAACAGGTGTGACTGGGCATTCCACATTTAAAAAATTAAATTTTGTCTCAGTAAGTGCTCCTTGGAATAAAGCATCAAGTAAGAATAAATCAATTTTATGGTATGCTATATGAAACTCGTTGATAGAAATCCTTTGATAAGTGGTGTGGTCATCCAGTATTTCCTGCATTTTAGCTATGTAATCAAATTTGGACATATTCACCACACCACCACCCTTATCAGGTTTCATAATTCTCAACTCTTTGTTTTCTGCTAACTCAAACAAGGCATCCTTCTCTTGTGTAGACAAATTAGAATCATAATTTGCCCCCCATTTAGTATTAATTATGTTCTTAATTCCCTTCAAACATAATTTTTCAAATATAGCCACATCCTTGTTGCATGGGGCTACAAAAACACTTTTCCTTTTTAAACACCAATCATTGTTTTGATGACAAACAACATTAGGATTGTCCTTGAAAAAAAGGGCCAAATTAAGCTGTCTCACAAACATTTTGACATTAGCGAATACATCCACCATATTTGTTCTGAAGTTAGGTACAAATGAAAAATCTTTTGACAATACGTCATGGTGGGCTTCTTTAATATCAAAGGCACTATAATTATAAACTTTGAAGTTGGATTTGGTGAAGATTTTACACTGTGACAAGTTCTCATTGTTTAAACATACTTCTACATCACATATAGTAGTAATGGAAATATCTGATAAAACTTCACATGCTACACAGACAAAAGTTATATCAGAGTCACTTAATATCTCCTCCTGTTGTTGTTGTAGTTGTGTCATTGTTTGTTCCAACGGTTCATGTAATGTAAAAGAATAAATATACGCTGAAGCAACACGTTCCAATAGCAAGGAATAAAGAAAAAATCAGTGTCATGAACGGAACGTGAGAGCCTGTAAAGAGGGTTGGTTGACGCAACCATTTTCACTTTATGTGGAAAAACATTTAAGACCAGTTATAGATTCGAATGATGTTATTTTGAGGGACAGTAAAGAGTTCCTTGTCAGTTTATATGAGCATGTCAGTAGATTGGATGAGAACAGTGACTATTATCTGGTCACATTTGATGTCACCAGTCTTTTCACGGTCATTCCTAATGATTGTGGTGTAGAATATGTGCAAAATTATTTGAAGAAATATTCCAGTATGGAAACTCATGTGATTGAATTATTGGCGCTATTTCTTGAAGTCATCTTGGAGAACAATGTTTTTCTGTTCGCTGAGGAGTTATATCTACAAAGGGATGGCGTAGCTATGGGCACATCCTGTGCCAATAGCTACGCCAACCTAGTTATGGCTTATTGGGAAAGGGAGGTATTATTATCTAACATGTTATGTAAACAGAATGTTAGATTCTATAAGAGATTCGTGGATGACCTCTTTTTTATATGGGAGGGGACTGAAGTAGAACTATTAGAATTTGCAGCTTTTATGAACAACACAACTCATTTTTTGAAATTTACTATGACATATTCCAGGGATAGGTTATCATTCCTGGATGTAGATTTAATAAGATTACAGAATGGCATGTTGAATACAGCTGTTCACAGGAAGAGCTGTTACAAGAACACCCTACTGCATAGAACGAGTATGCACCCCCTCCACGTTTTTAATAACGTAATGAGAGGTCAAGCCATGAGAGCCTCTCGCCTGAATCCCATAGATGAGGGTTATCATGGAGAGATTTCGAGTCTGAGAAGCAGGTTAATAGCCAGATCATATAATGGTGTTGAAGTAGACAGAGTTATTAAAGAAACCAAAGGATTAAGGGCTACTACAGCCCGACCATATTTTTCAGATTATACTTGGAGCAATGAGGTCGAAGGAAATGGGTATATGCATGGGTATAGAGGTACCAGCGTTACTTTACCTGTTTTTTATACTCAAGATGTCTACAATGTGAAGGGTATTATTGAGAAACATTGGGCAGTATTATGTGTTGATAATGAGATCAGGGATTTGGTTGGTCCAAAACCAAAGTATATGTACAAAAATAAGAAGAACCTTAAAGAGATTCTCTGTCACAAGAGTGGTACTAAACATTCTAATTTGGCGTCTAACACTAGCGCCTGTGGCAATTGTAATCAATGTGGGTTCATTAATGACAGTACCAGCTTTCAGCAACCCACTACAGGGCAGATATTTACTTTTAAGACAGGGACTAATTGCAAATCTAAGAATGTAGTCTACCTTGCACTCTGCTCCGCCTGCACTGCGTTTTACATTGGTAAAACCAACAGGCAATTTAGAGAGTGGATCAGGGAGCATTGCTATAAAATGAGAGTGAAAGACCCTAATAATGCATTAGCAAGACATCAGATGTCCACCAATGAGCAACATAAGTTCACGTTCCTTGTAATACAACATATTCAAACCAACATCAGAGGGGGGGATATTGAGAATTATACACTGGAAATGGAACTAAGGTGGATTCTGCGATGCAGAGCGGAATCCTACCCTGGTCTTAATGACAAGGTTAGTATCCATCCCATGCTGAAGAAAAGGAGATTAAAGAGGCGTTGATATCAATCCATCTTTGAGGTTTGCTGTAGTAATAGATCATATTTCTCATGTGCATATATATTTGTACTTTTTATGTAAACAAGTATATTTCTATTTTGTATATAAATATATTTTATTTTTGTAATTATTTTTGTAAGTGTTTTTAGAATTGTAAGTGTTTTAAATTCGTAAGTTTTTAAATTCGTAAGTTTTTAAAGAACTGTATATGCAGTGTATTTTAATTATGCAAGAATGTTAGGTAGGTTTCAGGGCCTCTTTAAATATTTTATTACATGGTGATTGAATGATTGTTTAGGTCTGTGTAATAGTATTTAAATGACTGTGGTTTTAGATGGTTTGTTACAGTCTGAGGAAGCCAAGTATGGTGAAAGCGCTTACTGAGCCTATGTTGTGTGAATAAAGAACGTTCCTACTACTACCGTTGATATCGTATTGGACTTTGGAAATGATATTTGTCTAGCCATGGACTTCTAATTTGCTGTTTATCTGCTATTTTTGCTGCTGGTACTCCTTTGGTGACATTATTGGAATTTGGTAACTGAGAAAGTTTACAGGCTTTCACGTTCCGTTCATGACACTGATTTTTTCTTTGTTCCAACGGTTGTTCACCCATCTCTGTCCCTGATATTTCGTATCCGGAACATAGTGCTGGGTGGTTGAATTCCCCCCCCCCTTTTGTTCTGTAGCTGAGCTGATCTCCTTAACGGCAGGTATTCGTCTAAAAAAAACCCGGATGTTGTCTCTCCATTATCCAGCCCACCATCACCACTATCATAGTCATCATTAACAATTATGGCACTTTCAATATGATTTCCATGACTGTGTTTAACAACTCCATAAGCCCGGTTGTTTTTGTAGTCCTCCATATCCCTAGCTAACTTCTTGGTTTTTATTTGCATACTTTTTTCTACATATTTATCAATATCGCTTAAAACATCCCTATACCCTTGTATATTTTGACAAAACAACAAGTCCCCCACAATGCTTTCATTCAGTTTAACAATTTCCTTCTCAAGCGTATTTATCTTACTTACATTGTTTTTTACAATTATGTCCAACATTTGTAGACCCGTCTTGTTAAAAAGATCTAAAAGTTCCTTGTAGGCTTGTGTCCCTTGTTCTATACCATTGGGAAGTTTCCAGATCCTAAGTCCCTTGGGGACCTGTTGTAAAGTGATAGATTTGACCAAAAATGCATTGTCCAACTGTAGCGCCCTGTATTTTCTACACTTAGTCCCAAATAGTTCTATTTGTTGTTTAACAGTCAGTTCCAAAGCTTTACCTTCCTTCAAAGCAGTAAAATCAAAATTAGGGCCTTGAAACCACCGTTTAAAATCCTCACCAATGTAGTTGTTACCATTGCTGTGCCTTGTTTCACCTCTCACATTTATGCCCCGGTTGTTGTCAGATGATTGGTCTTCACCTCACTCACCTGGTTCTCACCGTATTTTTGTTAGGTCTTAGGTCATCACCTCTAGAAGTATTAGAATTTCCATTAACACCAACCGGTATGTTGTTGCCTCGATTAGGCGTGAGTGGCAAATGCAGGGTAAACAACTCAACCTGCGAGTCTGTTAACTCAACAACAGCTGCCTCCTTGTATATATATATATATATATATATATATATATATATATATATATATATATATATATATATATATATATATATATAATAAATATCAAAATAAAATGAAAAACTGGTCCAAAAAGAACTGTTTCTCATTGGATGGTTGAATGATTGGTTGAGTATTTAATGTAAGGTATGGATGCTTTTCACTCACTCTGAAGAAACCGTTTGTTATGGTTAAAGCACTTAGTTGGTGAATTTGGATGCATTTGGATTAAAAGTTTCGGCCCAGAGCCTTGGATGTGGTTCCTTTTGTTTCTTACTAGTTTTGTACCCAGTGGGTATTTTTCTTTTTGTGGCATTGGTCTTTGTCAGTGAATCCACCTTCGGCACGTTTGGCAGTTCTTTTTGGACCAGTTTTTCATTTTATTTTTGAGGGCAGCATCCTGTAGCTGGTGAGTATGCAGTTGTTTTGTTCAGGTTTTCCAATACACTGGCCATGTTATGGCCATGCTATTTGCCATGCACACATTTAACACACCTACCCATAATGCATGCTGTACATGTTCAGTTATTGTTGCTGTTAACTGTACTGCACCATGGTGGCATATCTGAAGGGTATGTAAGAGTCCTGCAGTATACCTAACAACCTGTCAGTGCAAGATGTGTGGACAGAGATGAACATAATGGTGGGACAAGTGGCCTACAGTAGGGACATGTCTGAAACATTACCATTATACAGGGCTACAACAATGTATACACCACTATTACAATGGCAACTGTTCCTGATCTAAACAATGGCAAATCGTAATACCACATTCCACACCTTTTACAACCTGTAATGAGATCCTAACATGAGAAATGAATGGGTAATATGGAATCCTATGTTAGAACAACAAATATGGGGAATACATACCTTAACAAACACTGGACGCATATGTGTGTACACACTTCAAATAACATGTTGTGGAAGCAGCTTGTGAGGTACTGACAGCATTCACTCTTCTTGAGTACACACCTTCCATCAAGTACAGGACCTCAATGTCACACCAAGTAATGGTCTGCTGTCCAAGAAGTATGTCCATGACATTTGCCCACTCACCTGCAACAGAGGCAGCCGTGGCTTACACACATCTTGCAAACCATGAAATAGATCCTATATCCAAAAGGTAGCACTCAGAAGTGGGAAAAGTAGCCTTACCTCACCATTGCATATACCATGGCAAACAGTGCAGTCATGTATGTGTGTATGAAGTATGGGACAACATTAATGTAGAAAATAAACAGATGCCCATCCAAAACATATGACAACACATGTTGCATACTGGTCATGGAGGCTGCCCAGAAACATGCAGCAACACTGAGGGACTTGCAGGAATGTCTATCAAGTGCAGGTACCACAAGGGCAGATGTACAGGGGTGCTTATAGGAGGGCTGCTGACCATCATGCCCCTGGCAGAAGTGCCACAACAGGTGTCACCAGACACATGTTTTGGGTCATCATGGAAGCACAGCCACATATGGAACATTACACAAGACAGAGTCTGAGGCTCCAGAGGGCTACTTATTCTGCTGTACTTGACAACATCCATGATCTTGCAGATGCCCACCATTATTTTTCAGAGGTCCTGGATAGATGGTTGGGTGAGATGGTGGGAATCCTTGACCGTGTGGTGTCTGTGGTATAGTATGTGGTGGAAGTAGGGTGGTGGCCACATGGATGTAGGTCAGCAACACCAACAGGTGGAGGTCTACATGGACGTGCAACAACTCATGGCCACTCCTGTAGTGGCAATACCAGCACCAGAACTGCAGGGGGGTGCTTCCCACACCACAACGCAGCAAGCCACATGCATGTGGTCCTGGCCGGTCCCAACAGGAATGCAGATCCAGTGGACAATTGTCATCATCAGGGGAGAGTAACATATCTGGGCTTCTGCCTGGTAGTGCCCGTGAAATCCCTGGTAGGCACAGTTCCTATGTCCATGGCCAGAGACAGTGAACTGTAAACCCTGCCATGTACGGTCTGCAGCTGTCCAACAAACCCCTGTATAGGGCATCCACATGGCAGACATGTGTGCATACATACACACACACACACTCTTCACCAACACAACTAGGGCAGCTCCATACCTACACACACCACATCTGCACAGCCCATTTAATAAAGAACCCCCTAACCGACACACATGATGTCAACAAAACAGCTCAGCCTAGGCCTTTGGCAAACCGCAACACACCCTGCGCATATGATGATACCTGTGCCACATCCCTCTCATCCATACCATCAATGCAGGGACATGCTGATATGGTTCTGATGCATAGGGTGAATGTCCTAAGGTTTAGCAATGCAATGCTGTTTAACATGTTTTCAGCTGGAATGGTTAATACTTACACATCAGGGTGTGTGGCTGTCCAGCCATAATGCATTATAGCTGTTATTAACACTGGCTGATTGTGGTCTCCATAATGTATTCTGTTTGTGTTCCAGGTGTCTATGTATCAGCAGGATGTTGGTCTACTGTCCTGTCCTACAAGGGTGTAGCACTGTGATGACACATTGACTGTGTCATATTCTAGGTACAGCTGAACACAGGTAACATGTCTGCATAACAGTTATTGCATGTGCCACATGGCTGATAGGTCTGAGGGGCGTATACAGGTGAGTGCACGGTGGCTGATGTCAGCAGCTCTTCTACAGTGGACAATTGTAAGTGTAGTGGGTGGCACACACCAAATGTCTGTCAATAACACACACACACACACACACACACAGAGTCTTTGGTGTTAATGCAATACACAGAGAATACTGTTCACATGGATGTACTTAATTTGCAGTGAACTCATTTTGGCCCATGTAATTTCACCCAGATCAAATTGCTAAAGCACCACATCAGGAAATAATCAGTTTCCCAGTTTAATGTCAATGACGATGGTACTGGGCAGGGTAAATATGTCTTCTTCCCCAATATAGTGCAATCATGGAGTTGGTAAACATAGTTGTACTGGTGTGGGTGGCACAGCCCCCATCTTTGGAGGGTGTGGGGTGGCGTAGAACCACACATAGTGTGATTAACAACTACTTAACCTGTTAACATAAACTGTACAGTATAACAGCACACTATGCAGGGGATACCCACAACAATAACCCCAATGTAGGTGGCTGTGGCCACAACAACCACACCCATGTATATATACCAAATCCTGTATCGCTGTACAGCTGTACAGTGGGGAAGAGGGCATTTACACATCCACTATTAGTTTTGCTTGAATGTATTTCCACAAGATGATTGCTTTGAAATGTTACCTTTAGCCAGTTAGTTCTCAGACAAATGATCTCCTGGGACATATATTTTCTGCAAACCAAAGTAGATCCCTTCACATACACACACACTTACTTGGGAACACTGAGAGTATAACCCCTACCTAGGTACATATTGCTACTAATGTGTTTGGCTTTAATTGCACACACCACAGATCTTTTAGGGTGAGGTGTGTTCCGAGTTTCCTATTAAGTGAAGAACATCACCAGGCCTTGTATATTATGGTAATGGGGGATGTACTGGGTGTTAATGAACAATACATAGTATGACATACTGTCATATACACATTGACAAACACATACAGTCATAGACACATTTGACAGACCTGGGTTTAGCAGTGCTAACTACCTTGTCAGTGAGTCCATTCTGTTACAGAGATTTTGCACACAGCACATGCATCATTGGGCTGGATAGTGTAAACAGTTTCCTGTATGGTTGATGGTGACAGCGGTCCTCATACAGTGGATCTTGGGACATGTACTGAGGGTACCATGGTGTAAAGACAGTATACCCAGCACCCACACCCCACATTGGATATTGTACTCACTGAAACCCATGATAATGCTCTGACATACCCACAATCACACACTGACCAGGACTGCAATACAACCCCTTGTCTCTCTAATCAGTGCTACTACAGAAATATGCAATTATTGCACAGGCCACAGAAATAGTAGGGTGAGGGTTTGTCATGGCTCTCTTAATGTCAGCAACATTACTATCCCTTATAATGTACGGCAAGGTTTATTGTATTTGGAGAATGTGGCCTCAGAATTCTGTCTCCTACAAATATGCACACTTACACACATGCACACACTTGCTAGGACTCAGAGAGTAACCCACACCTATCTACCAATTTGTAGAACAGTGTTATGCTGGTAATGCAAGCTCCAGGTAGCCCATAGGGTGAAGAGTATAAGAAGGTACATTTAACATCAATTACAGCAGCAACTGTTTCTAAGTATGGCAATGGGGGTGTAATGGGTGAGAAGGCCCTCACAGTATTGTCAACTACAAGTTTACAAACAGACACTGTTATACTCAGTAATGCACACTGACACATTTGTCAGTACTGGGGTCCATAGGTGCAGGTGTTCCTAGGTGTGTACCAGGCTAATGTCCATGGAGAGATGAGAAGAGTAGGGCATGTGGGTACACTGGTATCATGCCAGCTGACATTTGTCAGCAGGCCATCTATCAACCGATGTCACTTGAGTGATCCCCAGGGTGACAGTTAAATTCAACATCCAATCATCTGTCTATTTCTTGCAGAGGGCCAGTGAGGTGCTCCAGTTGACATGTATGCAATGTATATTACATAACAAGGCCAGTGCCTGGGTTAGAGACCTGTACCCAAGCTTGTTCTGTTGACTGTGGTAGTCTGGTTGAGGTATCCATGGCATCTGGTGCATACAGGGTGGGGTTTCCTAGCTGTGGCATTCATAATACAGCTGGGCAGACATGTCAGTGTTAGTCAATCATAGATTGCCTGTAAGCAGCCAAGATGGATACCTGACATCTGCACATCTGTAGAGAGGACAGACAGAAATTAGCTAGCCAACAGGTTATGCATTAGGATGAGTGTTTTGACAGATAGATGTCTGACACTGATAGGTATGCCATTACTACATGACAGCAGCTCTCAATGATATGTCCTAAACACATAGTAGTCTACAGTTAATATCCACATATAAGAGCAATATCCAGTAGGAGATACTTAATAACATACAGCTCACACACCAAGAAAATGATAGTCAGTACTCAGAGTCCAGTTATGCATGCAGAAGTGTATGGTTCCAGTACTACAATCTGCAATCTAGTCTTACTTGGAAAAGCACTGTTAAAAGTAGTAACGTAATGATACAATAAATGCAAGTGTGACTGCATATAACCTGGGATACTACCCATGTGTGAAACACATACAAAGAGAAAATATTGTTACCCATGTATACTCAGGTGTCCCATACAGTATACTACTCACACCCCTTGGTACTATAATGACAGCACATAGAAGCATGTTATGTACATGGAATTAAATGCACTTATTAAAGATGCCATTACCCTGCTATTTTATTAGACTGGAATGTGATCACTGGTTATCAGGGCTGAGCTATGCTTAGCAGGTGTAAGCTTAAATGTAAATTCTAAGCAGATTTCCGCACTGTTAAGCGAAGCCAACACATTGTAAGCACCTTTTCGTTTAACCATAAATTAACACCGCTTACTGTCATGCAAACCCACTTAAAGCTGCTTAAAACTGCCTTAAACACTCTGTATTCAACAGTCCTTGTTCTGCTTAGCAACAAAATAAACAGCCCTTACAGGCTTGAACCCAGGACCCTGTACACTATAGTCACAGCAGTTAACCACTAAGTCATCTGAGCTGTGCAGCTGTATGTTGTTTTTTTAAATATATTCAGTGCGCATACTGAATAGTAGTGAACAACTGCTTTGACTACTACAATTGTTTAGTACTTGTAAGTGAAAATAGTGTTGAATCAGTCATGTTTTTATATCTAAATATACACATATCAGATAAATATGGTGGGATACATCTGGGAAGGTATATACAACACTCATGTTTATACATAACAAGGATATATATATATATATATATATATATATATATACAGACACACACACACACACACACACATGCACACACACACACACACACACACACACACACACACACACACACATATATATATATATATATATATATATATATATATATATATATATATATATATATATATATATATATATATATATATATATATATATACACATATATAACATATGCCCATAACATGTAGTGGAGTCATACCTCAGCACCATAAGTCACAACCTCTTATTGCAAGGGAATGTAATGTAAGTATTGCAGGTATAAATGTAGAATGTTGCTACAGTAACAGGGGTTGTGTCAACAGACATGTTGTGTAGAAAGTCACTTCTGATACTGAGATGTACACCATCAGTTACTGACAGACATCATAAAATCATCATAGTGAACTACCACAGAAATCACAGTAATGATCCTGTGGAATACAGCAGAAATATGACCAATAAATGTGGACAGTCTGAAACAATCTGGTCAGTCCAGAGATATACACAGAACTCCTTAGTTCAAAATGTGTGGACCAAGCCTGACAAAGGCCACCAAGATACAACCCTCCATGCCTACATGCTGACCACTTCCAGACAATATTGAACACACAACAACCTAACACACGGACCCCTGCATATTGTACACATGCAACAATCTATCCTGTAAATTGGGCCAGCTCAGGTAATCTGTGCTCCACTGTTATTAAACCCACACATACATGTTACTGCATTTCTACATAGGATTGTGGGGGGGTACACCTGACAACTTTAAATATTTGCTGTGACTGTACTGGTATTTCAGGTACTCTGTTGGCTTCCATTTCATTTTGTATTCTGACCTATCATGCAGACTGGATTCATATGAGTAGAGTACAGATCTTAGGTTTTATTGACCTACATTTCAGTTTCAGACTTCTTATCCTTCAGAACTAACATACAACTGCCAGACCTGTTGTAGTCTGTCTGTGTACGTCTGGAGGGGGAGGCTGTTCACCATTGCAATCAATTGGAGGCCTTAGCACAGCTTTCTTTATGGTCATCTACACCTGTCCTGTTGGCTGAGGCTGGTGTTGGGTATGTGAGCCTCACTGACATGCATGTATGTGTGTCATATGGACACACATTTGGGCCACCACATGTACTGCAGTGGGATTTGTCACCTTGTCTAGTACTGCCTAGTATGTTGACACCAGTATTTGTTATGGATTTCATGCTGTCCGTATAGGTGTTCACTATCTGCTGCCATCCCATTCAGCCACCCGATTCCCTTGCATGCTCACATCCATACCATAGATACAACTATCAGAACATACTACTCCATTTAGCAATTGATAGGAAGAGTGACTTACCTTGTGGTTGTGCTAGTATTGAGGACGGTGCTGGTGGGCTGACTATGTTGGATGCACATTCTGATACATTTCACCTGCCAGCTATGCTAGTTCTCCTTGATTGCCTTCCTACTGCTGTTTTCCCTTCCCATTGCCTTCCCGTTTAAGTCCTGAGGTGCGGCATGCATACCCAGTGCTCAGATGTGAACAAAGCTGCTATTTTTTTTTTTTTGCAAACCTTTTAGGCAAGTAAACACTGCTAGGCAGCCTCAGACACACCCCCTTCCTTAGCTGTGCTTAGCTAACGGCAAACACGGTCCACAGAGCTCCAATAAGCTTACAACATGCATGACACTTCCCCTTATGACGTCATCTACCTCTTATACTTATACCATGGTGTTGCTGCACCTACACGGTTGGGTGCAAGCTAACATTGAGGGGAAATCTGTGATTCAGTATCAGTCCCCTCATTTACATAAAACAGAATGCTAATTCATAGTTTCCACACTCACACTGAGCCTTCCCCCTTCGCAACCACTATTCCCTGGTATTGTTGTCTTATGCATGCCATTAACTATCATGGCAACATGCTGATTTGGGTTTAAAAGCTTATTTCCAACTTTTTTTCTTATTTTCTGGCCAATCCTCTTTGTGCACCACTGCCCTACGCTTAAACAGCCGAAATTGGGCAAAAAAAATAAAAGTTATTTTTTATAATTTTGCAACTATTTCTCATGCCAATTGCCATATATTTGGCCATTGGCATGCCTACTACATTGAATACATGCTTTCTTTAGAGCTGTCATGCCTCCATTTTGTAATTTGCAGAAATGTATTCGGTTAGTAACCAAATACATTTCTGCAGGTTGCACTATTCCTGCACAGATGCCTGCTTACTTCCTGGATCACTAATTCACCTGATTTGCATGGTTTTCACCAGTAAATGGGGTAATTAACATATAGCAGTAGTGTCCGTCCAGGAATAGTGTTGGAGCACTCATGCATGTCCTGGAAGCTTGTTCCTGGATCGCTCGTCGGCCATATTGTGTGCAGCAGCTCTTGCACTATTCCTGCACTCCATGCAGAGCTTGCTGAATCTGGTGGCATGTCTTTACTGATATTAAAACAAGAAGATTGCATATTTTACCCTATCACTTGTGCAATACTTCATTTATCATTGTGAATAGTTCTATGATGTTTTACAGAGTTGTGATTTCTCCTTCTTCCTTCAAAGTCTTGCTTCCATCTTTGACACAATTAATATCTGCTTTACTATTCCTTCCTTTTTAAATGAATATTAAAAAAAATTGTTATTGTCCTTGATACTATTTATCAAATATTCGTCATAGGCTTGTTGATCTTTTACTGTACTCTCTGTTAAAATCTTACCAAGGAAATTTACGGTAGCCTTTACCATTACTGCTTCCAGCCTTTCCCCTTTTCAGCATTTACTTCTGACTTTGGTTAATCTTTTTATTTTGAAATGTGTATTACCTTTAGAGAGAAAATGTGTTTCCAGCATTAGATTGCTTTATGTTAGGGAACATTCATCAAAATGTTATTGACCTTTGAATAGTTTGTTTTCTTATCATATCTAACATGGAGATTGCTATGAATGGAACTTACACAATTAACATTGTCAACGCAAGCTCATTGGAATTGTCTCTGCCAGTAATAAGTGGTAAGTCTTTAAGACAAATTAATGCATAATAAAGCCAATACATTTCCCATCCTAGCTGGTACTCTTATAATATGTTTTAGAATACTCAAAATGCACTAAGTACCCTTTTCAAACTGTTGTTGCTGTGATCCTTCCTCCAAACCAAGCCTGGAAGACTCAGATCACCTGCTACATCGCCGACCTAGGAATGTACAGAATAGAGAGTCTATTACTTCTTCTAATTCTCTTTTACCAGTCTTTGGCATACTATATATGCCTACAATTGCTATAGTAGGCCCTCTGATATTAAGCATTATACACATATAGTTGTATTAACAAAAATAAATATTATTTGGAAGTTGAAAGAATTCTTATCTAAAAACATAACCTTGCATCAAGCATCACTGTTAGCACATTTGCTGCAGAAATAGATTTTTATAATCTTTAAAATCAGTTATCCAGTCATACTGTTAAATCCTGGTTTCACTCATAATAGTGACATCTACTTTCTAATGATGCAAGGAATGCCTAAGAAGAAACATCCCCCGTTTTATGTCTTGCCTATAACTATGTGGCTAGTGGAAATGATGGTTTTATCATTTATATACTTCGGAATGTTTATGCCTGCCTTGCATATGTGCATACCTTCCTTTGCAAATACATGTTCACCAAGGGCAAAGCAGGATGACTGATACGCTTCCAGCCCATGAAAATAGTAAATGTTTTAGTATATGCACTCACCCAATCACATTTTAGCTTATTATTGGTCATATTTGTTCTCATTTTCATGATTTCTGAGACACAGTTTTTAACCTGTGTCAAATGTACAAATCATCAGGTCACAAATGCTCCTAGATAATGTATGTGGCTCTTCACAAATTATATCATTTGTTCTGAAACGTATAATAATTTTGTGTTGTCTTTTACCTACAACTTTAAATCCACTCTTATATTTTGGGTCTTTGTCCCTGTAAACACATAACAGTCTTCACAAAAGTATTATTTTTATAAATATAGGCATCAGTGTCTCTTGTAGAGTCTCATAATTAAAATATGTTTGTTGTCATTCTTATGGGGGCATCTGAGGCACTGTTCCAACTTGCTCTGTTAACTGTTACTAATGACAGATTTCTAATACTATTCCCAGACTCCATCTCTGCACTTAATTCTACTAGCTGTTAATTGTGTGTGTGTGTGTGCGTGTGTGTGTGTGTGTGTGTGTGTGTGTGTGTGTGTGTGTGTGTGTGTGTGTGTGTGTGTGTGTGTGTGTGCGTGTGTGTGTCTGAGAATGGTTGATGCACATCTTAGCTACCTTTTGTGCTATACCATCTACTTCAGCTCTGAGTATGTTCATTCTGTTACAATTTATTCCACTATTAATATAAATACAATTGCACCTTCTTCTTGATTATTTTCTTTTGGTTTTTGTGCCATCCATTATTTGTCTCTTTGGTTACCTCTTTTTACTTGTATAACACCTGCATTGTTGCAGTGTGCCTAATATTTGAAGATTGCAGATGAACATTCTATTAGATACTTTTCTAGCACTGGCAGTATCTACCGTCTTTGAGTTAATACCATCTTGCATATTGTTACCGCTAGAGCAGGTTTCTTCATAGAGTATTAAAACCTTAGTAACTACTCAGTATGTTGTATTTTCTGCAAAATTCTGATAAGAAATAGCAGCATTTTCATTAAGTTTGTCCTGCCTCCCTCTTTATATACTCCGTGGGGGGAATTCAGGGAGGTACCACAACCATACCTCTCACCCTGCACACATTGAAAATAACAAAGACCTTTTAAAAACAAAGAACATCCATCTAAATAGCATAAAATCTGAATCTTATATAGCACATAATGCTTCCCACTACCAGTAAGATTGTGGGATACTATTCAGAAACCCATGGTTAAAAAACAGACTGGCAAAAATGATGGAAAATAAAAACACGACAGTCAAATCTGTGATCTTTAATTAACTGTATTTCAAAATTCTGTAACACAAGATCATTTATTTTTTGCTACAGAAAAACAGAAATGCAAGATGTGTGTCCTCTTTCTTTAAATTATTGTTGCCTATAGTATTTTGGCCATGCAGTATATTTTTCTGTAAACTACAAAAGATGAGTGAACCAGCACGCAAGCAAATCCAGTGATACACCAGCTGAGTCCAACATGAAAAAAGAAATCACAGGAAACCAGAGTACCTGGAAATTGCTTGGAATCGTTAAAGGATTTTAGTTCACTCTGTGTACATGGAAAATTGTTTGGCCCTGGTTTCCAGTGATTTCTTTTTTCATGTTTTCTATAAGCTAGACAGCTTCAAAAATCAAGTGATCAGAAGGAGTCATAAAATTGTGTGGAGGGATAAATCAAGCCTGAAAATCGGGACATACCTCCAAAAATAGGGATATCAACTGTGAGGGTAAATCAGGCCTGAAAATGGGAACATTCCTCCAAAATAGGAACAGTTGAGAGGCCTGATTATTATTGTTTCTAAACCACTCAATTTCTGCAAGAAATGCACTTGGTAAACATCCTGTAGAATTCTACTCTATACTGTACACATGCCTGAGACACTGTGGGCTGCACAGTGTGTACACAGTCATCCTATGCTTTTAGAAAGGGAAGTGTCATTCTGTATTCAACCATCTGGATATAGAGTTGTTGTAGAGTCTGTTGCCTGAATAGCATACACTGACATTGTGAACTGCCATGTTTCAGACCTTAAACTGCCATTGTGAAACATAATAACACATTGCCTATATTATCCTAGCCCGCTATCTAACACAAATGTACCCATTGACGCCCATCACTGCTCAGCAGATGGGACACATGAGACCTTATCTGGGCACCAATTCTCTGACATTTTTCTCTGAGATTCTTCAAGGTGGAACACCGTGGCTGGAGAAAGGGAAGGTAGATATTCATCATATTGATCACTGCTGCCAAGGATATAACCGCCAGCCAGCTTCCAAAGTATCAGGGCACTTTCCATGCACCCAAACTGTCAGGCAACTTGAGCGGAGCTTACTGAAAGACAAGTCTGGGTCCCAAGCCCCCCAGAGCTTTACTGCTGTAGAACAGTACACTCCTCTGTGGCTTTTCAGGTGTGATGGTCAGCATGTGCTATTGCTTT
Source organism: Protopterus annectens (assembly GCF_019279795.1). Taxonomy (NCBI): domain Eukaryota; kingdom Metazoa; phylum Chordata; order Ceratodontiformes; family Protopteridae; genus Protopterus; species Protopterus annectens. The sequence continues at coordinate 1,042,837,119 of NC_056746.1, forward strand.
GCTGGGCAGATAAGTTTCCTTTGGAGGAAAAACTTCCATTTAATAATTTTACTGATTACCTGTACTTTTCTCTTCAGAAAAGTTCTTTTAAAGCTAGGGCTTTGTGTTTTAAATGACTATCACAAGACTGTACGTCTAAAAGTTGTTTAAAGTAACTGATTTTTTTTTTCTGTAGAAAAATTGTGTTTATTTAACTTAGGGGTTGGCATAGTATTTTAAAGTGCTTTTAACTGTGTTTGTCTGGGGAAAAAGTGACTTTTTTAAAGACTTCTAAGCTTCACTAGCATTTGCTGTTTGTTTTCCCTGGGAAAGAAGCCACGGATATAAAAACTCAGCAAAACAAAATAGGAAAAACGGAGTAAGGCAGGTAAAGAACAAAACCAATGTAAACCAGGAAGCTGTTATTGTAATATACCAATTGCCGTTTATTCAAAGTAAGCGCTTTCGGTAGGGAAGCCTTCCCCACCTTCTTCAGACCAATGATATACAAGTCTGATAAAATGCAATGCCTTTAAATAATATGCAAAGTGATGACATCACATTCACACTGTTCCCAATTAACTAATTACTTAAGCTTTAGCTAAAACATATTACCCCACATAATGCTTACAGTGTTAAGATATTACTGTTATCAATTTTAAAAAGTAATATTATTAAGTATTTAACCAATGCTAGAACACAATATTAAAAAACAATATTAGAAAAAACATTATTAGAAAAAACATTATTAGAAAAAACATTATTAGAAAAAACACTACCAAGCATAACAGCAGCAGCCTAGCAAAAAAACATCTCAATAAATTGGAAAATAAATACACATGAACTCTATATGTCAATCTATGAGATTTTTTGTCAACATTTGTGCTACTAAATAAATATTAACATCCTATAGCTATATTACTGTCCCTATGAATTAAAATGTGTTATAGGATGTAAACACAAACTGTTATTTTTAAAAACAAACAATACACGATATAAAATGTGTAAAACTGAGAACACTTCACGAATCCCAACTACTATAAATCATTGAAAAACCAACTTTTAAGTGTAATTAGGTCCATAAATAGATGTAGATATATTATGATTCAAATAACTATAATTATCTATCTAAGGCCAGCAATCTAAGAAAACATTTTAAAGACAGTACTTTGTTCAAACCTGGCACTGTATATGAAGCTGTACGAATCTGCCAGTATGCTTCCTGTTGTTCTAGGATGATCTGCCATGGACCCCCCCTCACATCTGGTGATAGCTGCTGAACCACTGAAAACAAAAAAGCATGATCCTCATGTACTATGATATGTTTAGCTAATGCGTTATTCAAATCACTTTTTGCTATAGCATACAGATGTTCGTATATTCTTTTTTTGAGTGGTCTATCAGTTTTGCCTATATAAAAGGCTGGGCATTTTTTACAAACTGCCACATAGACCACTCTACTAGAACAACAATTGAATGTACCATTTATGCAGTATTCTTTTCCCGCTAACAAGATGTTGTTTCCAACATACACATGTTTACAAAAATGACAACACCCACATTTTCTCATACCTGCATTCCTATGATTAGGTTTATGTTTTCTCAACTCTAGCAATTGTTTCAAATTTTGGCCTCTCCTATAAGTGATGATAGGCTTATCACCTACCCTACCAACTAGTTGTTGGTCATCCAAAATTATTTTCCAGTTTTTTCGAATGATGCTTGAAATTGCATTGGCGTCACTACAAAAGGTGAACAGAAAAGATGTTCTAAAATTATTATTATTTTCTATTACTGTTTTGGTGGTCATGTTACCTCCCCCAAGAAGTGGTTTAAAATGACCTGATTCTCTTTTGATGTACACTTCATTCCTCAAATCTTCAACAAATTTTGGAGGGTACCCACGTGCCAAAAACATGTTGTGAATGTTATAACATTCACTTGTAAAATCACTTACATCGGAGACCATTCGAGCTGCTCGAACAAATTGACCTTTGACAACACTTTTATTTATTTATTTTTATTTTACATTTGTTGACCGGGCTAGTCCAGCTGGATAATTTCCATTTTCAGTGGAGGCCCGGGGAGAAAAGCTCCTCAGATTAAAGCAAGGTTATAGAAAAGAAACATTTACAATAAATGCCTGTGACACAGACAGAGAGCACTAATGCATACATATTAGTCTAGATCAAGTAATAAAAAACATATAGTGCTATTTTTTTTTTTTTTTTTTTTTTTTTTTTTCAGTCATTCATTGAGTTATTAGTGATCATTGAGAAAGGTTGCAGTTTTGAAATGAGGAAATATGATAGTAGAATAAAGATAGTAGATTAGTCTGGGTTGGTACAAGAGCAGAGCCAGAAGTTGTTCAGATGTAAAAGAAGTTGTTTTTAAAAGATGAAAGGAGCCTAGAGAGGTAATGTGTGAGGAGGTTATTCCATAATTTGCCTACTGAGTTAGAGAAAAGGCAGTTACCTGCAGAATTTATAATTCTAGTTGTTTTGACTTGTAGCTTTTCAGAACGCAGTTGTTTCAAGTTATTATAGGGGTCAAGAGGTTACTAAGAGCAGGTGTCTTTGCTGGTTGATATAGAATGTTATGTGTTATTAAGAGTTGTTGATAGATAAGTTTGTTAGGAAGTTCCAACCAGTGTAAGTGTTTTAAGTTTAGACAATGGTGGGTTCTATACTGGGATGCTGTGGCAAAACGAGCTATATTATGGTAGGATGTAGTCAGTTTCCTAAGATTGCTTTTAGAGAGATTGGTGTAAATAGAGGAGGCATATAGTAGGGTTGAGATAAGATGTGATTGTGCTAAGGTGGTTCGTGCTTCTGGTGTAAGGAAGGGTTTAATTCTATACAGTGAACCAATCTTTTATTAACTGCTTTTATAGTGTTATTGATATGAAAATCATAGCTAAGATTATTATCAATAGTAACACCAAGCAGTTTGGTAGAAGAGTCGGGGGAGATGACGGAATGGTCACTTGCAGTAATAGTGAAGTTTAGTTGAGAAGATTTGTGGGTAGGTGAGAATAGTAATAGTTTTGTTTTCTTGGGGTTGAGGAGAAGACATCTTTTGAGAACCACTGTTCAACGGTAGAAAAGGTAGATTGTGTCAGTGAATGGAGTTCAGTTTGAGTGGAAGCTGTGCAAATGATGGTAGAGTCATCTGCATATTGTATACAGGTAGTGTTTTGGATAGATGATTGGAGATCGTTAATAAAGATAGAGAATAAGAGTGGGCCTAGTATAGATCCTTGAGGTACTCCTAAAGAGACAGGTAGTAGAGCAGATAGAGAGTTTTTCCATAGCACTGCTTGTTGTCGATTTTCAAGATAGGATGAAAACCAGGTTAGGAAGAGAAATCCAGGGCAAGGGATTTTAATATGTGTAAAAGAAGTGTATGGTTGACCATATCAAGGCTTTAGACAGGTCTAGGAAAAGAGAAGAGGTTAGTTTATTGTTGTTACGGTTACAGTTGATGGTGTTGGTAAAAGAAAGTAGTGCAGTGGTAGTACTATGTGCAGGTCTAAATCCATGTTGAGTATTAGCTAGTAGGTTGTTATGAAGGAGATGGTTAAGTAGTTGTTTATGTATACATTTTTCCATGATTTTAGCTAGTGGAGATAATAGTGCTATAGGGCGAAAGTTTGAAAGGTCAGTGGATTTGCCTCCTTTGTGTAAGGGTATGATGTGTGATATTTTCCAGATTGCTGGGAAAGTACTTTCTTTTATGGATCTGTTTATTAGGATAGAAACAGGGTAGGCAATACTTTTTATATCCAAACCAGTGGGATAGCAGTGGGTTCACCATGTGGCTGCACGTTTGCTAACAGTGTATTAGCCACTTGGGAGTTCCAATTTTTGTTCCAAAATGAATTTTACCAACAACATGTATCCCCTCACACATTACCTCTCTAGGCTCCTTTCATCTTTTTTTCTGATGTAAAGGGTGAGAGCTAGAGAAATGTAGATATGTATTCGAAAAAGTACTTTTCCTGAATATAGTTGACTTAAATCTCTTTAACTCCACATCCTTACTAATTCTAACATCAAGAAATGTTATCTCATTGGGATTTATCATGTTAGTAAATTCCAAAAAGTGTGTCATCCCAGATAGTTGTTCAATAAAACTGGGAATTGCTTCTAAAGGACCATTCCATAAGAAAAACATGTCATCTTGGTACCTAGTGTACCAAGATACATGTTGTTGGTAAAATTCATTTTGGAACAAAAATTGGAACTCCCAAGTGGCTAATACACTGTTAGCAAACGTGCAGCCACATGGTGAACCCACTGCTATCCCACTGGTTTGGATATAAAAATTATCCCCAAAAACAAGGAAGTTGTTTTTGAGAATGATATCTAACAGTGTTTCGACCAAATACATGTTCTCCTTAGATGCCCCCTTACGGAGCATAAATTCAATTGTCCACTGGATGCCCATCTCGTGTGGGATAACAGTATATAAATCTTTTATATCAACTGTCAGAAAAATAAAGTTGGGGTCAAAGGGAATCCTATTGATGTTTTGTAAAAATTCCCAGGAATCCTTGCAAATTTGCGCTTCATTCTTTAACAATGGTTTTAACATGCTATCAACCAATTTTGCTGCAGCATATGTAACAGATCCCCTCCCATCAACTATAGGTCTAAACGGTGGATCGGCCAAGTTCTTGTGAATTTTTGGGGTTCCAAAAAGAGTGGGAATCCTAGGAGCTGGCATAATGAGATATTCTAGTGTATCATGATCAATAGTACCTTCTAAAAATAGATCATCATAAAATTGTTTAATTTTTTTGTTTGCTATGTTTATCTCATTGATGCTTGAGACCGTATACGGACCTGAGTTCAAGTACTCAAGCATCTTGTTTTCATATTCAGCGGCTATCCATCATAATCAAACCACCGCCCTTATCAGGGGCCATCACACGAATTTGGCATTCATTGAGCAACTGGATGAATGTCAATTCATCATGGTTAACATTCAATTTCTTTTGTTGCCTTCTCCCTGACACAAAATGTTGACTGTTATTTACAGTTCTTAAATCTAGCTCGCACATTTTCTCGAAGAGCTGCAAAGTGTTGCTAAGAGGGGGGTTAAAAACACTAGAAACCTTATGGCAACTAAGAAGCGATGGAGTATTGCCTAATAACAATGCTAGATTTAATTTGCGGACGTACAATTTTAAGTCCACTATAGTTTTCACTAGGTTACACTTCTTATCTGGGACAAAAGAAAGACCCTTAGCAAAAAACTCAATAATATTATTGTCCACTGTTAAGACTGTGTAATTATAAATTTTAAAGTCACCACTTAAGTTACACAGAATTGTCGGTCTATTTGTCCCAAATGTTAAGCTGTTGGGGTCCAATGTATTTTCAATCAGCGTCTCCGCTGATTCCCCCTCTTCTTTCTCTGATTGCGTCCACGAAAGTTGCTGTTCAAGGACGCACTTCGAGTGGTGTTTCCCCTGTGAAAACCCTGGTTGTTTTCATCAAAGGACTCATCTCTTTCATCAGATCGAGCATTGTTATTCATGTTTTGGGCTGATTGATTATTGTTTACACCATTGTTACGTAAGCGTTCGCTTCTGCGAACGGTTACTGGTTCTCCTTGTCCAATATTATTTTCAGTGTTCTCATCCCCATCCAAATTTACTGAATTACTAGGTTCCACATCTTGTAATCTCCATGCTGCTACTTGACCCAATGGGGGTGGGGGATAGGCTTTATTATTATTATAGTCCAACATGTCTCTATCAATTTTGCGTTTCTTATTATTAACCATTTTGTTGATTGAGCTTTCAATTCTAGACAACACCCTCTGGAAATCATACCTATATCTTACAAAGTCAGCATGCTGTTTTAAGGCAGACTCGAGGTTAATAAGTTCTTCTTGTAATGAGCTTATTTCAAATGAATAAAATTTGATTAGGGATTCCATAAAGTCGAAACCTTGTTTGTCAAATAAACACAAAAGTTCTTTATGGAATTCAGAATTCCTAATAATCCCTGCTGGGAAGCGCCATTGGCGCAAGCCCTTCGGGACTATGTGCCTATTAATGCACTCACGTAAATATGATGTTTCGAGTTGCAGTTTCCTGCAACGAAAAAGTTTTAAGTCAAAGGTATTCAGGCGATCAGAAAAAGAACTCACCCTCTGTTCATGGTGTTCGTTGCTATAATTCTCCGATGTAAAAAAATCCTGCATCACAAATAGTGAGGCTATAGTAGGTATAGGGTTGTCATTAGACCCATGATTTGAAGAATTATTTGCTGGCTGAAGTGCCCCCATTGTAGGCTGACTGCCTCTAGGTAGTTGACCGGCTTCTGCCTCTGCCACTCATTCACGTTGTGCTGCAGTTTGAGCTGCGTTTCCTCTTCCTGTTACAGAAACACCGGTTGCAGCATTAGACGCCGTGACAGGATGAGCCGGTAGTCCGTTGTTACGGATGTTGGACCCTTCAATACGCTGGGAAAGATAATCAACTTTAGCCATAAGTAAATTTAGTAGAATAGTTAAGTCGTTGGAAGAAGTGTTCGGTATTGAAGCTACATTAAGAGTAGCAGGAAATGATCCTGCTAGTTGCTGTTGTTGCTGCTGCTGTTGTCCTTCCATTAAAGTTGGGAACTCTTCATTCAAAGAAGAAAACACTTGGCTCCCGTTTACGTTAAGTCCATTATCCTGCTCAACTGCTCCGTTTACTCCAGACATCACAAACCAAAGAAGCCACGGATATAAAAACTCAGCAAAACAAAATAGGTAGTGTTTTTTCTAATAATGTTTTTTCTAATAATGTTTTTTCTAATAATGTTTTTTCTAATATTGTTTTTTAATATTGTGTTCTAGCATTGGTTAAATACTTAATAATATTACTTTTTAAAATTGATAACAGTAATATCTTAACACTGTAAGCATTATGTGGGGTAATATGTTTTAGCTAAAGCTTAAGTAATTAGTTAATTGGGAACAGTGTGAATGTGATGTCATCACTTTGCATATTATTTAAAGGCATTGCATTTTATCAGACTTGTATATCATTGGTCTGAAGAAGGTGGGGAAGGCTTCCCTACCGAAAGCGCTTACTTTGAATAAACGGCAATTGGTATATTACAATAACAGCTTCCTGGTTTACATTGGTTTTGTTCTTTACCTGCCTTACTCCGTTTTTCCTATTTTGGTTTCCCTGGGAAAGAGCCACCATTTCCAGCTTGACCATGGAAAAAACTGTTGATCCTACAGTTGGTCCGTCTTCCAACCACAAAAAGAAAAAATAAGCAAACAGCCTTTCCCACCACAGCAGGCTAGCAATTTGCCTCAACCACAGTTGGTTGACTCTGTTATGGCCATTTGTTGTACCTCAGACCATTCATGTTTTACGCCATATACCTCTGGTGTAGCACCTGCAGCCACTATGGAGCAGACATTAGTCCCATCCTCTGGGGCTGTTGGGGTCCCCTTAGTGGGTAAGGGAGGTCCATTCTTGTCAGCCCTGGGAGAGGTAACAGATAAGGCTCCCTGTTTTGTCAGAATGTTGTGCTTATTTCTAGAGGTTAATAGCACCATTGGCTCCATTGTTCCTATCTAAAAGAGGCAGGAAACTAAGCATATTATCTACTCATCCTCAAATTGCCTTAGACAGGAGTAGTTTACTGGATGTGGCTGAGGGTTTAATTCAGGCTATTGATCCTTCTTGTAAGGTAGATTCTGCTAAAGTAAAGAGGAATACCTCCTTTCCTGAAGATTTTCAAGATTCTGAATCTGGACAGGAGGATGAAGGGACAGATGCAGGGTTTTCTCCTCGCAATTTTGATACAAACTCAGAGGAGAGCTCATTTTCTGATTCTCTCTGTGTGCGGGAGAGGTTCTCTTTCTCTGGAAATATTTCTAGAATGTGCCAGTGTTTTCAAGGGGAGAACACTGAGGTTTCTCAGTCCCGCAGAAACTACTGTGGGTTGTTACAGAGGGAATTTTTGCAACCTGCACCCATTCCTTCAGTTTTGTCTGCCTTGAAAGATATACATGTTACTGCCTGCAATTTTTCTGATTGTCAGCCCGCTCACCTAAAAGGCAGATAGAATGTTTAAAGCTCCTCAGTTTTTTAAGCTTTTATACACTCTTCCCAAACTTGATCCAGAAGCTATAGCTTTAGTTAATCCTACTGCTGCTAAACATTTGGTTAGTTCCAATCCTATTATTTCTGATAAGGATGGGAATATTATTGATAACTATGGGGAAAATGTGTACATTTCAGCAACTTTGATTTTCAGAATTTTTAATTGTCAGGCTCAAATGTTAAGATTTGTCCTGACTAATTATGAAAGTATGAGGAATGTTTTGTCTGCTGTTTCTTCTTGTGAGTAGAAATCTGCTTTAAATAATTTAATTTCTTGTATTGTTCAAGTCACTACTCATACTATACAGTGTGTGTATGACTCTGCTGATACTTCCTCAAAGACTATGGCCAATGGTTCTGTTTTGAGGAGGTTTGCATGGCTGCATTCTCAGAACCTCCCAGATGATGTTAAAATACTATTTTATTTTATCTCTTGGATAGAGATTTAGTTTTTGGACCCTCTGCTTCAGATGTGATCAAAAACTGTGATGAATGGGTAAGCTGATACAGGGAATCTCTTCAGCCCTCCTTTTCCAAAATTTCCAAGGGATTCTCTAACTCCTCATCCAGTTTTGGCAAAATACAAAATAAACAGTCTCAACAAAATGTAGATAAAGCGATATTTAAAAAGAAATGGCAAGGAAGAATTCTGGAAACTAACAAAAGCAAGGGCGGTCCAATAAGTCAGAATGACACTTTAAGTGACTTTTCCCCCACTCTGGCACCCATTTTTGTCTTCCAGAAAGTCTGAATCTGCACTTTTCTCTTTGGAAACAGATAATTTCAGACAAATTTGTTCTGAAGAACATTCATCAAGGATACACATGTCAGTACTAGAAAATTCCTCCTTTCCAACAGGTAATTCATCATCCTCCAGACCAGAATCTTTTATTTCCAGCTGTCCTTCATGGGTTTATATCACCAAATTGAAAAGACCAGTAATCGAATGACATTTCACATCAAACTGCCATTCATTGAGGTGTTTATTGTGAGATCGCAATACAGTGAAGATTGGAAAATTTGCCCTTTCCTCACTGTAGTGCGATCTCAAAGTTCATATACATAATTAGCTGCAGCTTCGATAAATGGCATTTTCGATGTACATGCCGTTCAATTACCGGCCTTTTCGATTTGGTGATATAGACCCATTCTTGATTATATGCTGTCACAGGAAGTGATAGAACTAGTTTCCCCTTCCTAGATGGGAAATTGGTTTTATTCAAGGATGTTTTTAGTGCCAAAGAAAGAAAATGCTTGGAAACCAGTTCTTGATCTTTCTCTCCTAAACTTGTTTGTGATAGTGCCCAAATTCAAAATGATGTCATTTAACAAGCTATTACCTCTTTTACTTCTTTCAGGTTTCTTGGTAATACTAGATTTAAAATATGCTTATCATCATATCTCTATTTATTCAGATGTTAGGTGTTTCTTAAGATTTTCTTTGGATCACATTATCAGTTCTCTGCCTTACCCTTTGGACTATCCACCCAACCAAGAGTGTATCTCAAAGCATCTAGCTCTAGTTATAGCTTTTTGAAAGCTACAGGGTGTCTACATTTTCCGGTTCTATATCAGATAATCGAAAGCTTACAAGTCCGAAGCCCACAACTTTCGAACTGCAAACCCCGAAAGCTGACAACATCGAACGTACAAAAAAAAAATACTAACTACCCGAAAAAAAAAACGCTCTATGCAGGGGGGCAAGCCCCCCTGCACCTCCCACACCTCCCACTACTTAAATATACCAACTCCAAGATCGCACTATAGTGGTGCAGTAAAGGGAAATCTTTCCTTCCCGCACTCTGTGGTGAACTCTGTTCTGCGGTTCGATGTTGTCAGCTTTTGGTGTTTGAAGTTCAATGTTGTCAGCTTCGGACTTATCAGCCTTCGATGTTCTGATATAACCCTCATTTTCCATATCTAGACAACTTGTTTATCCTTCAGAGTCTTTCAAAGTTTCAGTAATCTCTCTCTCTCTTGGGTGAGAGATCTCTTACACAAGGTAGAATTCCAAAAGAACATTCAAAAGTCTTCCTTGACTCCTTCTCACGGGGTTGTGTTTCTGTTATGTCAACTAGACACTACAGTTTAAAGAGCTTTTCTACTACAGTAAAAATATATCTAATTCTAGACCTATTTCTAAGGTTTTCCACTCAGCCATTGGTCACTGTGAGGGAATACCTCAGGAGTTTGAGTCTTATTGCTTCTCTGATTCTTATGATACCCCTGGCAAGACTCCACATGAGAAGGATACAGTGGTATCTGAAGTCTCTTTGTTCCCAGCACCAACACCCTTTGTCTTTTCAAATCCCAGTGATAGGTTCTGTCAGAAGAGAAATCACTTGGTGGAGACAACAGATATTCTTAAATCCAGGTCTCCCTTTCTTTCTCCATGTTTCAAAGCAGTCAGTCAGTACATGAATCAGACTTTGTTTGGGGAGTTGTTCCAGGAGCTATAAAAGTATAAGATGTTTGGAACACCAAGGACAGATACATACATATAAAAGAGATGCTTGCCCTGATCAAAACACTCAGTTCTGAATCATCTTTGGTCCTTTGTCCCCAGGACTTCTTCAGACTGTTACAGACAATATCACTATCATGTGGTACATCATCACAAAGGGGGAACCAGATCTTACATCCTTTGCAGGCTAGCCATGTTAGCTTGTAATATAGCTTCACAGCACAACCTCGCTCTACAAGCATCCTATATTCTGTGAGAGCATAACTGTGTGGCAGAAAAGCTGAGCAGGACAAGAGCAGACCCTCATGAATGGAAACTAGATATGATCCATCTATGGGGAAATCCTCAGGCAGACCTCTTTGCTTCCTCTCTGAACACTTAGCTGGCAAGAGACTGCTCCAGTACTCCATGCAAGAATGTCTGGATGACAAATGCCTTTACTTTTCCTTGAACAGGAATGCTCCTGTAAGCTCTTCCACCTGTTCCACTAATCCAGGGTACTTCTGAAGATTCAGGAGGAATGCTTCACGATAATTGTGGTGTTTTCCTTTTGACGCAGGCAACTGTAGTTCTGCCATGGGCATTTACCACAAGCTTTCTCACAGACTGGATTTACTCGCACAAGAAAGAAGGATGTCTGATACTCCCCAACACCAATCAACTTCAGTTGACTGGCGGGATGAGAGGGTCTTAATTCTTTTTTAGGCACCTATTTACTGAGGATGTGAAGCAGGTACTAATGGAGGCAAGAAAACCTACTACTAGAAAATCATATATTAGCAAATGGAAAGTTTTCTAGCTGGTCCTAATAACACAGCCAGCAGCCAATAAGGGCTAGTTGCTCGTTGGTTTTACAATATTTGTGTGAGTTACTATACTATAGCCTTTTATCAAGGCTCATTTATCTGCCATTTCAGCATGTCTACCTATGGATACTCTCATCTTTCAATGCATTCTTATATCAAACTGTTTTTGTAAGTGGTTTTGCATAAGAGGTCTCCAAGAAAACCAGTGTCCCCTCCTTAGGATTTTAATTTTGTGTTACAGATGCTAACACTTGCTCCATCTGAACCAGCTAACTTGACAGACTGGAAGTTCATCATATGAAAACAGTTTTATTGATTTGCTCTGACCTCTGCAAGAGGAGTATCTGAGTTGCAAGTTCTCATGGTGAGTCAGCCCTAACTCATTTTCCATAGGCGCAGGGCATCTTTGAGAAATAATCCTTTTATGCATAAAATGGTATCCAAGTTTATTTTAAGCCAAACTATCCATCCCCCTGTTTTCCTTTCTGATCCCAAAAATGAAGGAGAATGGATACACCATGCCTTGGATGTCCACAGATTATTCAGGTACTGTTTTGGCAGAACTAAATCTTTCAGATCTTTGAATCAATTGTTTGTTTCTTGTGAAGGTAAGAAGAATGGACAACATGTGTCAAAATACTATTTACAAGTGGTTGTCTAAAGCTATTACCTTTTGTTATACTAACAAAAACAAAAACTATTCCAGACAGAGTCAAGACCCACTCTACCAGGGCCTTGGCTTCATCTGTGGCTTTTTGGAAAGCGTTGGATTCATGAAGCATTCTAGAAGCAGTAGCTTGGTCCTCTGTACATACTTTTACAAAGGACTATAAGCATCATTCCTTTTCGAGGTCTAGATCAGGTTTTACAAGGACCGTTTTCTAGGAGCTCCAAGACTCTTCTTCTCCTTCTACCTCCCAAACGTAGTAAACCAGGGTAATCTACCCATATAGCTAAGGTTACTACAGCAGTGATGAATATGATGAACATAGTGCAGTTATGTAAGTAAACTTACCATAACAATAGACGTTTGAATGATCACTGCTGCAGTAGCTGCTCCTTAGGTTCATAGGTTCATAGGCCGGTACTAGGCTATCAGCCCTAGGGCCTATACAAGCCTAGCCATAACAATTCCCTGGCTATTTCTTCCCACACTACTTTCTTCCCTGGACCTCTGTCTAGCAGGGTGACTGACGTGATTCCTGGGGTGAATTTCCTTTCCCCTATCCAATCATCAAGGTTCCTTTTGAAGATGGCCAAGGAGGTGCTCTACTTGACATGTATGGGCAGTCTATTCCAGAGTCTGGGGAGTCTCTGGGTCAAGAACCTATCCCTCCAGCATGTTTTGTTTATTGTGATGACAAAGTTTAGATCCCTGGAGCATGTGGCTCTGAGGGATTGGGATTTCTTTAAGTGTAGCATGCCCAACAGCTCTGGGTTTAACATGGCCTTGTATATTAAGCAGAGATCGCCTCTGAGTAGATGATATATGACAGAGTATAGCTGGAGTTTTTTAAGGCAGTCAACATAGGGCATCTGCTTTAGGCCTGTGATTCTTTTAGTGAGGTATTTTTGCAGCCTTTCCAGTTGTTGCAGATGTCTTGAGAGGTACATACCAAATGGGGCATTGTATTCTATAATGGTTGTATTCTATAATGGGTCTAATCCCCCCTTTTTTGGTATGTTGTTTATGCTAGGGTGTGCTGATTTCTTTTTTTGTTCTTCCTGGCATTGTCCTTTCAGGGCTCAGCCTTCTTCTCTGTGTTGACAGAAAAGCTCTGAAGGGCTCAGCATTCAAACTTGTCATTTAGTGAGCTCCACTCAAACTGCCTGATAATTTGGGCCTGTGGAAGATGCCCTGAAGCTTTGGAAGTTGGCTAGCTGTTATATCCTTGGCAGGGTATAACCTATATAGCTAAGGCTACTGCAGCAGTGATCCTTTGAACATTTACTGTTATGATAAGTTTACTTACACAACTGAATTTTATCATTTTAGACGGTGCAGAGGGGGGAGGTGTCAGGAGGAGACCAAAATATTTCTTTATCTCCTCAATAAGGATTACAGCCAGAAACTAATTCAGGAGGGCTATAAATAGTCTCAGCATAAGACTGAACCCTGAAATAGCTTAATCCAGGCTTTCACATATGCAACTTGCATTGCACAGATAGGAAAACAGTACCATCACCATTGCAGTGACATGAGGTACTACAATCCTGGCATTTGTGGCAAATGGGGAGATGAAGTCAAAGAGTAGACACCATCTATATGTTTTAAGTAGAACATACATGAGGTACATATTTAAAATGGTACTGCATGCCATCCACAAATATTACACAGTGCTCCAATTATGTGTACATTGCCTGATGATATTAATGTGAATCAGCAGCTGCACAGGAGAATACTGGAGAACCTAAGATAGTGATGGGGTGACTATACCCGCTTCATAACATATTGATTATAATACTATCAGTAGTAGAGATTCATTCAAAAAGTAAATGCTTTTCATGCAGCAGTGCCACTCCTGTCTTTACTGCTATAGCTTAAAGATAGTAGGACTGTTCAATGTTATATCTGTGCATGCCTCCCCTTGTATAGGTCGACAATTAGGTCAGGACGTTAAAGCTCAGTTCTCACATTGTGAGGATGCTTGTGGTTTCAATCCCCTGTCATATTTGCATTAGCATAAAAAATGTTAATGCTTATTTTTCATGTCTAATTAGTATAATTGCAAAATGGATTCCTATTACATGAGCGAACACTAGAAATAGTGAACGCTCATTTGTTGAACCTAAATGCACGAAACCACAGAATATTGAAGGAACAGATTAGAGAATTTTTTCCCAGGGAAAAAATTTACTGGGCCGTTCCCCAGAATTTGCTGTTTTCTTCACTGTGGTGCGATCTCAGAGTTGGTATATTTAAAGTGTGGGGGGGGGGCACAGCCCCTCACTTTATGTTGCCTGTACAATTTTTTTTTTTTTTGGTTCAGAGAATTTTTTTTCCCTGGGAAAAAATTCCCTGATCCATTCCTTTGAAATTTTGTGATTTCGTGCATTTGGGTTCAATAATAGATCGTTCGCTATTTCTAGCGTTTGATCATATAATATGAACCCCTGCAGAATTGCATGGTACAAACATGTAAGATCATGATTATTAGATGAGTGGACTTATTTCAGTATAAAAGAGAAGTTGTTTTGTTTGTCAGCCATTTGTGACTGAAATATATATATCTGACTAGCATGTATTCTTTGTATATGTACATTTATCTCAGACATTGCTACTGTATCTCTGACTAGAGGCAGATGGTTTTCTATCTAAATACCTCATCTTATTAACCGTCTGTCTGTCAGTTTGCATGCAGTGATGGCTGTTGGTTCAGTACTGATTTACATGTACTAAAAGGCTTGTTAAATTAATGTATTTTTGTTTGCTTGATCAAGGGCATTCTTTTTAATTGTGCTAGTCTCAATTTCAGGTTTTTATTGTATTTGTACTCCATCCCCCCTCCTTGGTCAATATCCTCTCTCTTACATATATTTATTTTATTACTTTGTCTCACTCCATTTTTTACTATATTATACAGCAGAAAACAACTTGCAACCTTTCCATCAGCAAGGTCTGTTGGTACCCACAGATGGCAGCAGCAGGGCTGCTATCTCCACCACCACCACCAGTGGCATCTAGCACATCTGGGTCCCAGCCTGCAAGAGTTGCCTCCACACCTTCTGCTCTACCTTCTCCACCTGCTTCAGATAGTCCTGCACTGGATGCTGATACAGTTGTACCCACCTGTTGCTGAGGTGATGTCTTAGTCACCCATTACTAGCTGGCACATATTGTGGGCGATATTATAGACGGGAGTTCGGATGCCTGAATCTAAAACCGGGAGATCTTTCTCTGGTGAAATGAGTGGAATCACTTTCCAGCACTGGCTCCACCATGTGAGCCAGGGCCCAGTAGTGATGGTATCCAGGGTGATAGGCAATCTCCTACTTGGTCTCAGCTGGCAGGGACTGCAGCTATGAACACCCACTCCCATGCCCCAATATGTTGTTCTTCCCCCTTTGTGTCCATGCCCACCCCTGTTGGTCATTCACTACGCTCAACATTTACTTCCTTCTGTTTTTCTGATGTCTGCTTCACCATTGTGTTCTTGCTTCCTCAGTGTGTTACCACACTACCTGTCAGTCATGTTTGTCTTCCCTGATGCCTTACCTAATGCTCTTATCTTCCTTTTACGTCTCCTACTGCCATCCTCTACTCACTCTTCTCTTCAGAAATAGAACATGAACCCATGTCCAACAAAAAGAAAGCATTTCTCCTTTTCCCCACTTCCATCCTGCTCACTCCTTATTTGCTCACCCTGTATTCTAACTTCTGCTTGTTTCTTCCTTTCATTTCTTTCCTATTTTCCTTTTCCAACCTTTAATATGGTCCAAAAATAAACACACCACACACCCATACAGAACGCCTAAGTCACTTATCTTTCTGCGGTCCTACTGTGCATCTTGGGTCATGAAGCACACCCTCGCTGCCCATGTACAACTATGAGGAGTGTCACTGCTCATTATATCAAAACAATTATGTCCAGTCACTGCCATCTACTAAGTATGCTGGTCTCATGTGCCATCAGTCACGCAACTGAGATATGAGTCATCAAGTAGCATGTGAAAAGATGAAATAGGATAAAGGTTAGGCCTTTAGTCTGACTGCTTCCTTGGGACAGGGAGATTTGTAGAGTGTCAGTGAATAGAGTGGAGGGTTCAAATCCTCTAGAGGTTGTATGCTTTTTCTGACTTTTCTACCTCCATTCTGCAAAAGTGCAACAATGTTTTGCTATGTGTGCTTCACTGATACATATAGTATGAATGTTGCAATGGCTCAGCTTGTAAATAAAGTGAGTTGGAGAGTGTCAGTCAACAAAGTTGAGGGGCTGAATCCCCTCAGGGCTGTATTGATATTTTTTTCTGACATTTGAAAAATAGTACAGATACACTGAGCACACTCAGCTGATGTCATAACATGTTTTGTCAGTAAACCTTGTTAGTTTCCTGTATCCCACATATCCTGTCTGTTTTTAGTTTTTTTACATCCACTAACTTGGGAGTGATATTCTTTTATGTATCTCAAACCCCCTTCTCCATTAACTTTGGCATCCCTGAGTATGTCACCACCTCCCTTTACAGTCTTGTCTAATGTATATGTTTGTTTCCATGGACAGGCTACCTCCTCTACCTTTGGCATACTTCCCTTAATACCCCTATGAATGTTCTTTGCCTATATGCATCCTAAGTTTAAAAACATAGATCAACAAGCAGCATTACCTTATGGCCAAGGGCTCTCTGTACTTTTCAAGGATGGCTCAACTGTCACTTCTGCTCAGAGACTAAATACTACAAAACATGTACAAGAGTAAATAGACATGCCTATTGTTTAGACTACTTCCATAAGTTCATAGGTGTTTACTAGGTTAATGACCACTAAGGGCCTTTTTAAGTCTAGCCATGCATCCCAACTCTCTGACAAGTTCTGATACCCTTGATAGGTGTAAGCAGGGGCCTGGGAGAAGAACCATTTACAGGTTACTTGTGTCCATTAGAGACATAAGTGCCAAACCAGGGATGAATTTCCAGTTTCCCATCCAATTGCCTAAGTTGCACTTGAATTGGGTTAGGGAGGAACTCTGCTTCACATGGACAGGGAGCCTGTTCATAGATAGGGTAGTCTCTTGGATATATACCTATCTCTCCAGCAGGTCCTGTTTAGATCACAGGTAAGGTTTAATTCTTTAGAATGTGTAATTCTGGTGCTGTTTGTTTTGTGGAAATGCAGGAGGTCTATCAGAGTGCGGTCTGACAATGCCCTATATGTCAGGCATAGATCTCCCCTCAAAAGCCTGTAGGAGACAGAATACAGAGAGAGGGCCTTGAGGCGGTCTGCATAGGACATGTTACTTACACCTTGTATTCTTTTAGTGAGTAATCTCTATGGACATTCCAACTGTAGGATATGCCTGGTTAGGTACATACCAAAGGGGGCATTGTACTCAATGACAGGTCTAATGAATGCCGAATACAGTGTAACAATGACTTCCTTGGACTTAGATGCCATACCTTTGTTTATAAGTTGCACAACATAGAATGATTTCCTTACCAGTACAGACACATGATGGTCAAAGGCTAGATTACTATCTATGTGTGTCCCTAAGTCCCTGACTACTGGCTCATCTCTAAAGGATGTGTTGTCAATATGATAGCTACCAGGAATGGATGACTTCCCAAAGGATATTATTATGCATTTCTTGGCATTTGGTTTTAGTCCATGGGTCTGACACCAGTTGCTGGTCTGTGTCAGCCCCTTCTGGAGAACATTTGTGTCAGTGTGAGGTTCAATGACAGCTCCTAATTTGCAATCATCTGCAAATTTAGTCAGCCACAAACGCTGACATTGGCCTTGACTCCTGAGAAGTAAATGCCAAAAAGGAGTGGTCCAAGGACTGATCCCTGAGGGACTTAATTTGTGATTGGCCACTTTGTACAGGTGGACTCCCCAGTTCTTACTTCCTGGGTCCTGTCTGTGAGTCACTTGGCTATCCACTGGGTGACATACAGGTTTGTACCTTACCTCTTGAGTATGTCAACAATGCCCGAGTGGGGTATTGTGTCAAATGCCTTGGCCAGGTAAAGGTATGCAGTGTGAACAATTTTGCCCTCATCCATTGATTTGGTGACCTTCTCAAAGATGTCCACCAGGTTGAGTAGGCATGACCTGCCCTTGACAAAACTGAACTGGGTTGAGTGCAGTGTCTGGAGGTTTACTATATCTCTGTTGATGGTGTCCATGATAATTCTTTCCATGGCTTTACATATAAGACTATTGAGACTTATGGGTCTGAAGTTTCCAGGATCTGTAGATAGCCCACCTTTGTGCAGAGGGATGATTGTTGCCTTTCTCCATTAATGAGGCATGAAGCCTGTTTAGAGGCTACAGTTAAATAGTAATTCCAGAGGCCCTGATAGGTTATGCTTCATGCTATTTAGAAGGCATCCTGGGATATTGTCTGGACCCATTGATGTAGTGTTCTTGGTCTTAGACAGACCATTTGTGACCTGTTCCCTAATGACAGTAGGGGGAGTTATATTTGATGATATCTCCTGAGGGTAGTTTGAGGGGGAGAGAGGGGTAAAGTTGGAGCTAAATTTATCAGCCAGGAGGTTTGCTATATCTTCTGGCTCAGTATAGGTGGCTCCATTTACAATGAGCTCTGCACACAATCGTGTACTGCCTTTGAGGCTATGGACATAGCTAAAGAATGCTTTGTGGTTGTCCTTATCCTGGGAGGCCAAACTTACCTCAAATTTGGCTTTGGTAGACTTTATTTGTCCTCTGAGTTGTTTGTTTAGTTTGATGAGAGTGCTTCTATCCTGCTGGATGCTGCACCTCCTACTTTTTGCCATGATTTTCTTCCTCCTGATATACAGACTATTGATTTTATGATTCCACCAGGGTGGCTTGTTTTTTGAGTTAGTTCTGTAATTCTTCCTGGTGGGTACAGCTGTCTATATGCAGCTATTAACATGCTTGTACAGGGTTTCTGTGAACAGTTGTGCATAGGCAGCAGTGTTCTCAGGGTTTATGGGGACTTGAAATTTTGCCAGGTTCTCACTTAATAGTAGGAGGTTAGCCTTAGAATAGTTCCTGAATATTCCAGGTTAAGCTGGTGGTCCAGGTATTATTTTTACTTCAAAGGAGACCATTTTTTGGTTTGACCTTAACAGGGAATGCATTACAGTAAGGGTTGTGTAGCAGTCTCCCATATTGGTGAGGACCAGATCCAGTACAGTTGCACCCCTGGTTGGTGTATTGACTATCTGCTCCAGGGAGTCTGTGTTTACAAAATCCAGGAATCACTGTGCATGTACGTCCAGAAGGTTAGACCTCTTTGCTGTTCTGGTGCTTGCTGTTTTAGATTACATTTCAGAGATTTTTCATTCAGGCCTAAGTTACTTTTCTATAAATATCCATATTGCTTCCACATCCAGATACCATCAGGGATCCAGCACACATTCTTTAACCTCTTTAAAAGTTTATTTATAATCATTCAGTGCTTTCATTGTCATTGGTGGACATTAGTGGACAATGATAATTTGGAGTCTGAGTTTTTTTAAGTTTCCAGGCTCTGGTCTAGACATTTCTCTTCTCCAAGCCAAGTTTAAAGTTTAAAAAGCTTCCTAGAGGGTAGTTTCTAGAACTGAGCTACAGCCAAGGATCCTTGTAGCTTGACTTAGAAAAGCACAGCTTTCTTTCATTTGAAGTGCCTACCTTTCTAGTGTCCATCTCTTCCATTAGAAGAATTTCTGAAATGCAGGCCTAATTAGTAAAGCCTCCTTACCTGGTCTTCTGTATGAATAGAGTGTAATTGCAGACCATCCCTTTATACCTGTGGAACCCAATGAAATAAACCTTAATCCATTAATTTGCCTGTAGTCTTTCCTAACTTCTCATACAGAGATGAGTCTCTTTTACATTACATAGATATCCACAGACATCTCATACCTTACATGGACAGAAGCAAATCAGTCATGAACGAGTCACATTTATGTGTCCCATTCTCTAATAAAAAGTGTGTTCCAAAATACAAGTCTTACTTTAAGAGAGTCACTGATTGTATCAAATTATGTTAAAAAATATGAAAGACTCTGCCACCTGTACCTACAGCACACGCAGCTAGAGCAGTGACTACTTCTCAGGCATTCTTCAGAAATCCATTTTTTGACATTTACACAAACAACTGCTGTATGGTCTTCATCGAATATTATCATTAGACACTGTAAGCTAGATGTGATCCCCAGGGTAGATATCCCTTCAAGCCACACTGATCAGTTTGGTTTTCCTACAATAATCATCCAGGAAGATAAGCTTGGGACTCTGTCCTGTTGGTTGATGATGATGGGTTTCCTCGTGCTAGTTACAAATGTTTGGTTCTTTCCACTGACATCAGCTATGACTGAGCTGTTCCATCCTTGTCAACATACCTCCTCACTTCCCTCTTCCCTGACTGATGGTGATCACAGTATGGAATATTGATTATATATTTTTTTTCTTTTTGTCCTCTGCTTTTGAGCAACACACCTGAGATCTAGAACAGTATTAGAATGTAACTGTTTTGTTTCTATAGTAGGTGTGATTTTTTTGATTTTGGAGATTGTGCAAAAAAATCACAAAAATAATTACAACTTGTAAGTGTTTTAGTTACTTTACCAGGCCTGAGATACTTACTTTGTATTTTATCTGTTATATGCAACTAAGGGACAGATTATGCTTGACATTAAGGACACTAGGCTTCAAGGCTCAGGAGAGCACCCCTGCATTACCTAGCTATAATTCATACCACACATTTTGGCTACCTAACCTGGACCGAAGCACTAAAGGTGAAGGCGTGTCCATATTCCTTAAGGATATCCACACCTCCAGGCTAGATGATCAGCATAATGCATCTGAAATTATCCAAGTGCAACTAACTCTGGGCAAGACCGCAAAGCAAATTGTAGCTTGCTACAGATCCCCCACCATGCCCCAGGATTCCCACTCCTCATTTCTTGATACACTGGAAAATATTAGGATACAACCTAACACCCTAATAATGGGCGTATTCAACTACCCCACCATTAACTGGGAAAACTACTCATGTACCAACTCCTGTGCTCAACGTTTTCTGGAATTCATAAATTCCAATGCATTGGATCAGCTTATCCACACCCCCACAAGGGGCAGCAATATCCTAGACCTGGTCAATACCAACATGGGCAACCGGTGTTCCATACCAGAGGTCAATTCCTTGTTGGTCAGATCCGACCACAAGCAAATCACCCTAGACATCCACATCCCACCCCCCATTAGGGAAACCACCGTAAAAAATTTCTCCAAAGCCAACTTCACGCTTCTTAAGACAGAAGTGGCAAACTTCACTACACCCATGCTGATGGACAATAGAGATACGACTGCTGAATCCTATAAAATTGCACTTTATAAGCACTTACACAAGTGCATGGATTGTGCAATCCCTAACAGAATCAAGATGCTATCCTCCAAAAAAAGGAAGCCAATCTAGTGGTCCCCTGCTATAGACAAACTCTACAAAAGAAGAAAGAAACTGTTGCAAAAAAGAGCAAAATCCCACGATTGGAGGAACTCCGTGGTCAGCCTCAGTAAGAAGCTGAGATCCCTCATAAAATCCTCCAAAGCTAGTTAAGAAAACAAAATCGCCACTGATTCTAAAGACAACCACAAAGCATTCTATAGCTATGTCAAGAATCTCAATGGCAACACTCAGATCTGCTCTGAGTTACAGCACAATGGCACTAAATATACAGAACCAACTGATATTGCCAACATCCTAGCAGATAGGTTCAGTGCTAATTTTACCCCTCTCTCATCCCCTAAAGCACCCATCTCTATACTGAAAGAATGCAAAGTACCTGTAATCACAGCTGCACAGGTAAAAAACACACTCTCCAAAGCCAAGAAAACTGCATCCATGGGACCTGACAACATCCTAGGCTGCGTTCTACATGAACTACAGAACGAACTGGCACCCCACCTAAGTACCATGTTCAATCATAGCCTCACCCCAGGCTTTGTGCCCTTGGAATGGCACACAGCAACAGTTATCCCACTCCACAAAGGGGGAGCCACTACGGACCCCGGGAACTACCACCCCATTAGCCTGACAAGCCTGGTTTGTAAGGCTATGGAGTGTATCATCATGGAACTTATAAACAATGACATTGGTAATCTCCAAACTCTGGACCCTACCCAGTTCGGGTTTGTAAAAGGCAGATCATGTCTCCTAAACCTGACAGACGTCTTTGAAGCTGTCACCAAAGCTGTAGATGAGGGTAAGGTAGTACACACAGCCTATCTCTATCTCACCAAGGCTTTTGACACCATCCCCCACACTGGAATTATAGACAAACTCACTAAACTATGTATAAATTCCTATGTCACAAGATGGGTTGCCAACTGGCTCACTGACAGAACCCACACTGTGAAAATAGCAGACTCTAAATCCAACTTCAGACCAGTGACAAGTGGAGTACCACAGGGTTCAGTCCTAGGTCCTCTCCTGTATGGTATCTACTTCTCTGAAGTACAGGCTAACACAGAAGGTCTTTGGCTAACAAAGTTTGTGGATGACTGCAAACTAGGAGCCATAATAAAAACTCCTAATGGTGTAGACATCCTACAAAAGGGCCTCACTGAGACAGATGCCTGGTGTCAAAGCCATGGTCTCAAGCTCAATGCCAAAAAGTGCATTGTCATCCCTTTTGGTAAAAACTCTGTGCCCATGAACTACCACATAGGTGGTAGTCTACTTAACACCTAAAGTGTGATGAGACCTTGGGACACAGGTGGACAGTAGTCTCTCTTTTGATAGTCACATTGCCACAGTAGTCAGGAAATCCTTCTACGTGGCACACTTCATCACAAAAGGTTTCTCATCCAGGAAAAAAGAGGTCATTGTTCCCCTCTACTCATCACTCATTAGACCCATTATAGAGTACAACACCCTTTTTGGTATGTACCTCACAAGACATCTACAACAACTGGAAAGGCCACAGAAATACCTCACAAAGAGGATTACTGGCCTCAAACAGATGCCCGACGCAGACCGTCTCAAAAAACTCCAGCTTTACTCTGTCGCATATCACCTACTCAGAGGTGATCTCTGCCTAACATACAAAGCTATGTCAAACCCAGAGCTGTTGGATATGCTCCATGTAAAGAAATCTCAATCCCTCCAAGCTACATGCTCTAGGGACCTAAACCTTGTCACCACAATAAACAGAACATGCTGGAGGGATAGATTCCTGTCCAGAGACTTCCCATACTCTGGAACAAACTACCTATCTATATCAAACAAAGCTCCTCATTAGCACTCTTCAAGAAAAATCTTGATGATTGGATGAAAGATAGAAAATTCACCCTGGGGATCACTTCTGTGGCTCTGCTTCACAGGGGCACAGGAAAATAATTTTCTTGGGTGGCAAAAGCCAGGGTACCATTTGGCTAGGCTTATACTGGCCCTAGGGCTAATAGCCTAGTACCTACATATGAACCTATGAACCTATGAACTACACAATGAGGAATTTGAATCTATAATGAGCACAGAATTTCTTCAAACAAAATTTTCATCAAGGGGAGGCTGTTTCATCTTCAAGATGTATAGATATAGAACCTCATTAAGAACAAAATGTATTTTTTTTGTTCCATAATTAGTCTGTAGAGCAATTTGCCATTGAATGTGAGATAGAGTGATTCACTAAATATGTTAAAAGAAACACTTGAGTCCTTGATAATGCCTTTGGTTTATTATCTGAACTAAACTACTGCACTTTAAATGGCCTTGCAGGTATTAAGCAATTGTCTAGCTGCCTTTGGAGGCTATTTTAAGGCTAGCCAATTAGTGTACTACTTAATAGGTCCATTCAAGAGTCTTATGTCCCTACAATTTGGAAAAAGCATACATCCTCCCACTGCACAAAGGCAGAAACAATAATGGCATTTCTAACTTTCGACCCATTGCCATTCTCTCCCCTAGCTCTAAGATACTCGAGAAGTGCATCCGCATCCAACTCCTTAACTATCTTCTTGACAATAACCTACTGTCAGAAACCCAACATGGATTTAGGCCTGGACATAGCACCACCACAGCTCTAATATCTTTCTGTGACTCTGTCAATTGGGCTTGCAATGCTGGGACACTAGTCTCTTCTCTATTTCTGGACCTTTACAAAGCCTTTGATACTATCCCACACCCTCTCCTTCTTAGAAAACTATCCAACTTAGGAATCTCTACCTCTACCCTTCAATGGTTCTCTAGCTATCTCACAGACAAGCAACAAGCTACCAAATTGCTACATTCTTTTTCTCCTTTCCTCAGCACCAGTACTGGTGCCCCCCAAGGACCCGTCTTAGGGCCTATACTCTTCAGCATCTTCATCAATGACTTTCAGTCTTCTGTCACTGAAGGCACAGTCATCCAATATGCAGATGATCCCACTATCATCTGCACTGCCAACTCTCCACTCGAACTCCTTAAACTTATCCAGTCTACCCTTGCCTCCAAAGAAACATGGATGGCTAACAACCACCTTGCCCTAAATCCCAAGAAAACTAAGCTTATGCTATACACCCCTAAGAGGACCCTCACTATAAACAAAGACTCTTTCTCTATTCTCTCCCATGGATAATGCTGACATTGAGGTCGTCTCACATACTAAACTAGGTGTCACCTTAGATGAACACTTAACTTTCGATATGTATATCCTCAACAACATTAAAAAAGCTCACAAGAAACTAGGATTGCTTTACTGTCATAAAACATTCCTCAACTACTCCTCAAACCTAGCCCTTGCCTCCTCCTTCCTGCTACCACCTCTTCTCTATGGTGCTCCTCTCTTTACACACATACAGGCTGGCCTTAAATCCAAACTAGACTCATGCTATAACAAAATTGCTAAGTTTATCACTAATGGACAACACCTATCTCACCACTGTACCGCCCTTTGACTACTGAACTGGCTAGAACTTCCTCATCATCATATCTACATTCAACTCACAACTGCCCGTAAACTAATATTCAATCCATCCAGCTGCCCTGCCCTCTCCTCTCTTTTTACACTCTATCACCCTACTAGATCTCTCCGCTCTGAAAAACGAACTCCCTTGCTAGTAAAAAAACCTAACCTCCCTGCTGGTGACTTGCTCCAGTCCTTTTCCACTGCCAGACTCTGGAACTCACTCCCATGTTCACTTAGATCCATTACTAACACTTCTCTCTTCAAAACATCTTTGAGACAACATCTTTCTTCTCACTGGCTATGTTCATGTGCTTGCTCCTCACTTCCTATAACCTGACTTTCTCTCTTTCTACTACTCCCACCTTTCGACTACCTTCTCCCTACATTACCTTCTATAAACCCATAGTTTTCATGTGCAACCACCTATTTCTATACCGGGTCTATATCATATGAGCGAATCGCACAAATTATGAATGCTCATAATATCGAAAGTACCAGACCTCGAACTTCCTATTGTGGGGGGCTACACCCCCCCACACACCCCCTGCTAAATATATATTCCAACTCTGAGATCGCACTACAGTGAGGAAAGGGCAAATATCCCATTCTTCACTGTACCGCAATCTCAGAAAAAAGTACTTGAATGTCCGGTATGTTCGATATTAAGAGCGTTTGCAATTGCGATTCACTCATATGATATAGACCCTTCTATTTGCAGACTTATACTGACAGATGTTAGATATATGCACAGCCACTTTACCTTATTACTGGATTTATAAATTACGTAATCGATTCAAACGCTGTTAAAACTTTGTATGATGTTTAAAATTTTATTTATTATTCTTATGTTTGTTTATTGAAAGTATGTATGTATGTTTATTCAAATGTATGTATGTATGTATATTTCATGATGTTAATGTGTGCACTTACATGATCTCAGTAAGACATAATGTCAAGATGTAAAACTGTGGATGGTAACTAATATGACTAACCTAAGTCGCACAGACTGAGACATATTTCTTTCTAAAACAATGTGAGATTTGAACAGGCAAAAGAAGTAGGATCTTCATGATTTGTAACAGGGAAAGAAGATAATTTAACTTAAAACATACCAAAGGGTTTCTAAGCACTAAATAATGTAACATTATAGAGAGAACACAAATGTGTGATGTGGTTAGCTACAGTGGAGAGAAGAGGGTTCCTTTAATGTGTAGTTGTGTTTATTGAATGTGTGCGGATGAACCATTGTGTTACACGGGTGAATGAATAGCTGTAATGCAAACACAGCAGATTTTAAATTATGGCTATGAGTCATACTTAGGTCTGTTCATTTCTAAATATTGTTTATTTGACTGCTTTTGTCACACATATAGTTACACACGACAAAATACTTGTGCAAGAACAATATAATTGCTCACAATTTCAACTGTTGTGAATTCCATCGTCATTGGTCTAGCATAATTACTTGTTAAACACCACTCAAGACACTTTGCACACCTGCGTGTTCACGCTTTTGTATGTGTGCAATTATGCACACAACATTTTATATGAATTGTGCTTAAGTGTAAGCTTGAACCAAAACACACCAGACTCAAGATGTTATGTACTGTGTACTACTGTTCAGTTTCAGTGGTTCTCCCTATAATGTAACCTGAATAATGATGTAGAAGACAGAGAGGGAGGTGGACAGTTAATAAACTAAAGAATTAAGGTGCATAAGAGAATGAATGAAGAAATCTTTATTTCATTTAGAACTGTGTTAGTACCATCATGAATACGCTAAAATGAAAAAACTGAAAGATGAATGTTTATGTATGTTTTTATGCTTATACTGTTAATTAAAAATTACTTAGATTGCTATTTCAGTGCACCGACACAGCTCAGTACTATTCCTGAATCTGTAGATTAAGATTCACACCCTTAATGGAGCATGAATGCACAGCTTGTCATCACATTAGATCCTTATTTTCTTTGAAACCACTTCCTGTTGTCAGTAGAATGTTAATATTTCTCAAAAGATACAGAGCTCTCCTGAAGCAATCTGTGACAGGGAAAAGAGTCCTGAAAATAAGTCAAAAACAGCTTAATTATTATGTTACAGAACAGACTTAAATAATGAAATAACAACTTTTGTTAGGACTGATGTTTTAATGCCATTAAAAATAATATTGTGTTTTATCATTAGTGAAATAGTCCTTAAGGAAACAGTAAATGCAGGCAGGTACGTGTTTGCTTCAAAGAAAAGCAACAAATTCCGCTATTATACTGTAGAGTGTCATTGATCAATCTATCGATATGTAAATGTGTATATGTGTGTGTGTGTGTGTGTGTGTGTGTGTGTGTGTGTGTGTGTGTGTGTGTGTGTGTGTGTGTGTGTGTGTGTGTGCGCGCGTGTGTGTGTGTGCATGTGCGTACGTGCATGTGTGTGTGTGTGTGTGTGTGTGTGTGTGTGTGTGTGTGTGCGTGTTTATGTGGGTGTGTATTCATCGACAACCCCCCTTTTCCCATTTTTGTACATGGTGTCAAGGTGTTACTTCAAGACTGACAATCATCTAGAGCCAATATTTATATGTATATATATATATATATATATATATATATATATATATATATATATGTGTGTGTGTGTGTGTGTGTATCTATATATATATATATATATATATATATATGGGTCTACTTCGAATAACCAAACCGCCACTTCACCGACACCCAGAAGATCGAGATGGAATGACCGAACAGGTAGATGATCGAAAAGGCGATATTCCAACAGCAGAAAGACCGACAACAGCAACGTGTGAGCGCGATCCGGTAAGTGTGCGATAGTGACGGATTTAGGATTGGGGAGCGGACAGGTAAGTGTACGATAGTGAGGGATTTTAGGTTAGGGTGTGGGAAAGGTGAGTGTGCGGTAGTGTCGGACTTAGGGTTCCGGTAAGGTAAGTGTGTGACAGTGACGTAGTGTAGTGTAGGGAAGGGTTGAGTGTGTTAGGGTTAGTATGCGGGTGGAGTGAGTGTGCGATAGTGACAGGCTTAATGTTTTGGGGTGGGTTAAGTGAGTTAGGGTTAGGGTGCAGGTAGGGTAAGTGTGCGATAGTGACGGTGTTGAGGTTTAGGGGTGGGTTAAGTGAGTTAGGGTTAGGGTGCGGGTTGGGTAAGTGTGCGGTAGTGTCGGACGTTAGGGTTAGGGTTTAGGTTAAGGTTAGTGGATATGTTATTGTGTGCAATGTGTAGTTTACGTTTTGTGTGTGTGTAAATGGTGTTGGTTTTGAGTTGTTGGTGTTTGTTGGTGTTGTGTGTTTTTGTTTGTTTGGGGTGAAATTGTGTGTCGGTGAATCGGAGTTCGGTTTACAAAGTAGACCCATATATATATATATATATATATATATATATATATATATATATATATATATACAGATATGGATATAGATACATATATAGATATAGAGAGTTTTATCTTTACATCCTGTGATATAAAACCATCAAAGTCCATGAGATTATCAAAATGTTCACATTTGCATTGCAAATTAAAAGTAAAGGAAATCAAAATAAGGCAAAAGTATAGTTTATTTGACACTACTTTTTAAATTATAGCCTGTGAGCCCCATAAAGCAAAGGTTGCAGTCATGTCTTAGAAAATATAACAGCCCTTCCATTTAGTGAGTCCTAAAACATTAATTGATTAGTTGTGTGAAGGGGTGTGCTTTGATTTACAGTTTGTGACCTCATGTGCTAATGCCAAAACCTTTGGATATACCACATGCTTTGGCATTAACAGTAGGAGTGCATGTGCAAGTGTCTGTGGCTTAGTGTTAGATTTAGGACTAGGTAAGAGGATAATTTTAGTGTTGTGCATTTGTGTTAGTATGTGGAAGTCTGTCCAGGTGTCTTAATTAGCGCTACTGTGAGAGAACGTTTTTTTGTAAGGTAATGTGTAGAATTAAAACAGTGTAAGAAACTTCTCTGTGTGGAAGATTTTCAGTCCATATATTTCTAGTTAATCACTGTATATTAATCAGATCAGACAATAGTAGTAGAAGTAGCGAGCGTAAACTCGTCAAGTCAAAAAGTAATAATTGAAAATATATAATTCTACAGCATTACTAAGTATTCGAAAGTAATCCAAGCAAGGCAGGCAGTCTGTTTCCAGTCGAAAATCCTTTATTAAGTACATAGACAAGCGATCCAAGTAAAACAAAAATATAGTAATAATTTCCTCACAAGCTTTCTAAATATATATATATATATATATATATATATATATATATATATATATACTTTTTATCAGGCATGGGAGTGGTTTATTGTGCTTTAAAACAAAGTGTTATTGGTACACATGTTAAATTCACATCCCTTCCCCCATCAGTGTGACATTTGAGCTGGTCCTGCCCTACCTAGTAGCTGTCATAACAATATATAGCCCTAATGTACTTTAATGGTACATCTTATTTAAACAAATTATTAAGTCTGTGATTTTATATAAGGCAATATACTACATGGCTGGAAATATATCAACCTTAGTTCATTTTGCAATCAAAAATTATATATAAATATACACATATACATTTTGCATGTAAAAATCAGTTTCTATTTTCATAACCCATTGTTAACAAAGATCGCTTTCGTCCTTCTAGACTTCTTCAGGTCTGTGTACAAGAACCCTAAAAACCTATATAATTGTATAATTAGTTAGTATTGTTATTACCATCATTTTGAATAAAGTGGAAAAAAGAGAACCAGAAAAAATAAAAAAATATATATATGTATGATGATGGAAACAAAATATACACTTAAATTTCAAATGATTTAAAATGGTATTTAAAACCAATTTGTAGAAAAAATAAATAAATAAATAAATGAATAAAATAACAATTAATCATGTAAACAATGTGGCAATTTTCTAAGTTCCAGTGCACTTTTATTTATTTATTTATTTTTTCTACAAATTGGTTTTAAATACCATTTTAAATCATTTGAAATTTAAGTGTATATTTTGTTTCCATCATCATACATATATATTTTTTTATTTTTTTTCTGCTTCTCTTTTTTCTACTTTATTCAAAATGATGGTAATAACAATACTAACTAATTATACAATTATATAGGTTTTTAGGGTTCTTGTACACAGACTTGAAGAAGTCTAGAAGGACGAAAGCGATCTTTGTTAACAATAGGTTATGAAAATAGAAACTGATTTTTACATGCAAAATGTATATGTGTATATTTATATATAATTTTTGATCGCAAAATGAACTAAGGTTGATATATTTCCAGCCATGTAGTATATTGCCTTATATAAAATCACAGACAATAATTTGGTTAAATAAGATGTACCATTAAAGTGCATTAGGGCTATATATTATTATGACAGCTACTAGGTAGGGCAGGACCAGCTCAAATGTCACACTGATGGGGGAAGGGATGTGAATTTAACATGTGTACCAATAACACTTTGTTTTAAAGCACAATAAACCACTCCCATGCCTGATAAAAAGTATATATATATTTAGAAAGCTTGTGAGGAAATTATTACTCTATTTTTGTTTTACTTGGATCGCTTGTCTGTGTACTTAATAAAGGATTTTCGACTGGAAACAGACTGCCTGCCTTGCTTGGATTACTTTTGAATACTTAGTAATGCTGTAGAATATATATTTTCAATTATTGCTTTTTGACTTGACGAGTTTACGTTCGCTACTTCTACTACTATTGTCTGATCTGATTAATATACAGTGATTAACTAGAAATATATGGACTGAAAATCTTCCACACAGAGAAGTTTCTTACACTGTTTTGTTTTTAGACCCACTACACTTTAGTGGGTTGTTTTGAGACTTTGGGGATACCACGGAGATTACTTGTTTTTTGTAATGTGTAGAATCAAGATTAGAGAGAGGGGCTGAGTTAAGATGAGCAGGGAGCTTCACCTTTCATTTAATCCATCCATCTCTATGTTGGACATTTTCATTTCCTCTTTTGTTCATCCATCTCTATGTTGGACATTTTCATTTCCTCTTTTGTTCATCCTACCCCTCACCTTTCATTTAATCCATCCATCTCTATGTTGGACATTTTCATTTCCTCTTTTGTTCATCCTACCCTTGCTAAATGTATTTTGCCAAGTATTTTCTTGTTTCCTGCACATGCAACCTAACCATTACAATCTGTCCTCCTTGATCTACTCTGTAACTGGGGCTACTTTTCTTCCATTCTGATGGCTTCATTTCCTTCAGCTGCCTCACGTTGGCAATCCCATTACCTCTCTCAGGCACTTCAACTCCTTCACTATGAGATTCTTCATCTGCAGTGCCTTCACTGCCCAGATATCTGTGTTATAAAAAGCCCTGGTCACACCACTGTTATATACACCTTACATTTGTTTCATTGTCATTCTCCTTTCATGCACTGTCCCATGATCCTTTGTGCCAGTTGACTGAAGCACTATTGATTCTAACTTTGAATTCTTCATTCAGATTTCCATTATCCTCAACCAGATTTCCTACATGCTTGAAGTCATTAACCTGTTGCACTATTTTCCATTCTATCTCAATTTTCAGATTCTTCTAATTTTCCCCATTTTCTGCCATCACTCCTCTTTTGTCTGTATTCAGTTTCATCCCATATGCCTTTAGTTTTGCATTCCTTTCCCCTATAATTTGCTGATGTTCCTGTTTAGTCTGCTTGTAGTGTCACATTGTCTACATACAGAAGCTATGCCCTCTGACCTGTCTTCTGATGTAGTCCGTCACCAGAATGAACAGGAATGGGCCCAGACTTGAAACCTGATGCACACCTATGCCCACTGGGAAACCCTCTGTGACTCTAAACAATATTTATACTTGTATTGTTGGATCGTTAAATATATCCTGCATTAATTCAATCAATGTTTTAGGATCCTTTAGCCATCACAGGGCAGCCTAAATCAGTTTTATGGAACCTTCTCCTGTCATTTTTCCTTAACTAGAAATTCCCAGTTAATTCTTTCTTCATATCCAGTTTATTCTCCACTGTCTGTCTCAATGCAAACATTAGGTTGGATGTATTTCATCTTGTTCTGAATCTCCCATTTTATTTTCTACTATACTATGTATTAATTTATTATTCACTCCCTCCAGCATTGTCATACAGTATGACCACAGTTTGATACCTCATAATTTCCCACAGTTGTGAATATCACCTTTGTTTTTTTATTATCTAAGCTGAACAAGACAACTATTAAATGTCACAACTTATGGACACATGAATTTACAAATGCCATTTATGTACACTTCAGTGGGGTGTCTTCAGGGAGTCTTCTGTGGTAATCTTACTGATTCCAGACCTACCCTAAAAATGTTAACTTACCCTTTTGGATGCTTTGTTAAATCCCGAGAATTAATTCACCAAAAAGCTTGCAAGATTCTTTCAGGCCTGAAGAATATATCAAATGCTAAGAAACGTTTGGAAGTTATTTCAAATGTCTAATAGACAGTTCAGTTTGAAATTTTTTAATCAAAAAAGCATTTTTGAAAAACACCATAAACAAGGGAAATCTCTAAAGTAAACCACTATATTCCAAAGAAATCTACTTTCTCCAAAAATATATGAAATTCTATTGCACCCTATATGCCCCTTACAACCCATTGCAATAAAACTGGACATTTCTCCAGTAAGCACAGAATTCAGTCATTTTTGTCAGCAGGGAGACTTTTTTTAACAAATAAATCAGTTATAGAACTGGCTAATGAAGGTTGTTGGAAAAGTTTCTCTCTCTGCTACTAGCTATGCTGGAAACTCTTTGCCTCATGGTCAGGTTTAGATTATCTAATAATAATAATAATAATAATAATGCAGTATATTGCCAATAAGTTGTGAACAGTCAAACTGATAAATGAAACAAAACTGGATGGAAATTACGATACCCTCTCGATAGTTTTGACTCCAATACAGCACCAGCACTACGACTTAGAACAACACTTGTGTTGACCAAATGTAGACTTTTATTATAAAAAACAACAAATTAAAACCATTCGGTTAAGCGCTTTCATCAATTACGACTTCCTCAGAACAATACTACTACATTAAAACCTTACTTAAATACATTCTGTTTTAGTCACATGGTAGTTCCATTAATGCCTTAAAGTGCTAGTGCATCTCTTGAATGAAATAAAAACATTTTTTCCAATTATACACTTCATATCCCTATATTGGTTCAGTTCTTTCTAAAAAATTATGCTACATTTTATATACCTTAACATAACTGTATATTAAAGACAGGATTACTATGCATGCGTTGAACAAACTTTTACTATTAAACTTATGTCTATGTGTTGTTATTTTAATTTATATGGGCTTCTAATATAGGTTTTATGGAAAGATATTCATTTATACCTGGGGGGTCTGAGGCATTTAATTTAATTTGCCAAA
Source organism: Protopterus annectens (assembly GCF_019279795.1). NCBI lineage: Eukaryota > Metazoa > Chordata > Ceratodontiformes > Protopteridae > Protopterus > Protopterus annectens. The sequence goes on from NC_056746.1 coordinate 1,042,870,477, forward strand.
TAATGCAGTATAACTAGTTCCATAAACACAGTGGGGAAAAGTTTTATTCAGGGATATAATTCCTTCCTTCATGTATTTTGGTGCTCCTGACATATGGGTAATGCCATCTCTTCCTAGCATTTAGCAGCTGGACTTAACATCATTTGTTGGCTGCAATAAGCACTTGTGGTCCTTTGGTAGGGGCACCATGCATTTTACTGTCAGTCACAGAGAGAGTTCTTCATTTTTTCCTCACCATTATTTGTTTGTTTGTTTCAGTCAGTATCTAAAATGTATACCAAAACAGTTATTCAAAACAACAAAACCACTGAAATTAACCCTAAAACATAGAAAAGCACTAAAATCAACACAAACAAATAAATCAGCCTACAAAGTCAAAAATAATAATATAAAATCCAAACAAAGAAATTAATCACCAAAAATTGCAGAGGGGAGACTCCCTGAATCCCTCAGGTGGAGAACTTTGCCTCCAGACTTCCCTTACTGAATTCCATGTTCACACAAATATGGTGAATGAATAAACACCTCTAAAGAGCTGAACTGCCCTATCTGACAGCAACAGTGTAATATGTTAAGCTAAAAGCACACCATTTTAGTTAATAAATCTACTTCAACAGACTCACTGGACCTAGTCCATTATGTATTACATTAAAAGCAGCATTCACATAAAAAATCCAGGACGTAGTAACTGTTTTTTTTAACAGATCAATAGTGAAGATGGTGACATTCTTGTTGCCAAATAATCAGCCTCATCTGCCTCTACCCGGCATTTCAGAAGTCGTCATTGTATTTTTTTATTTTTTTATTTATTTACTAATTCATTTATTTCATAATCCTTTTCTTTGTGGACTATCTGACAGTGAACAAGCATACTTTGTGTTCCATTTTTACAGCAGACAAAAAATATATTAGAAGTTTTAGCTGGATTTTCACAAAACAAGATGGATAATGGTGAAGCACTTTTGAGGTATTAAAAACTTGCAGAATTTTCACTTCACAGTATTGTATTATCTTGTGTTGGTAGGAAGAGTTAAATATATGAAGTATCTTAAAAGAAAACTTCACCATCCGGGGCTGTTAATCTTATCTTAATTTTTTTACACATTATCACCTCCTAGATTGGGTTCATATTGTATATCTGAGGGCCATAAATGTGATCATAAGAAGAGGGAGAACTGAAGTAAATTACAGATGAATATATGCTGTCTCCAGACTTCATGTCTCTCAAGGGTATTCCTTATTTTTCATGGTACAGCAATCTCAGAGATACAGCATGAATGGGGGATACAGGGGGCCTTACCGCCCACAAAAACACTTTTTAGACATAGCAGTGAGTTTCACACTTTGCTGTTATCTTCTAAAGAGCATTTTTTTTTTGGAGTATCAGTACTTACACTGAGATGCTATGAATTCTGATAGAGGAGCTACCTAAATGCTGTTTATTTCTCAGAAAGCCTGTGGCACTTTCCAACTTTTTCGATTTCCACTTGTTTCCCTGCCACAGATCATGAAGGTCTCAGCATTTTTCCTGTTCAGATCTCAAAATATTTCATTAAGGAACTAGTCTGATGACTTCCAGCTCTGAAACATATAACAAGCAGGTCTTTTACAAGTACTCACATGCTATTAGCTTATGGTTTACTCACTTGTTGTTACTTGCTCTAAACAGAAAGTGTCCTACCTCATACAGCCCAGCCCCAATAAACTGCATAGCCTTTCCAGAACATTAACTCTGACCCTAACACTCCAAGCTCCTCCATACCCTTAACTTCAGTCTTTGCTCTATAACCATAACTGAAGACCTAAATTTCCCAGTTGCTCCATAACCTTAATGTGCCTTCCTGTTCCCCAAACCTAAATTCCTTGATGGATCTCTAATCCTAACTCTCCTCCCACTCCTAACACCAATAACTCCTGATTTCTTTCTAACCTTAATCTGCCATGCTGTTCCCTAAACCTAAATTCCTCACTTAGTCCCTAACCATAAGCTCCCCTTCAGTTCCTAAATATAAATTCCCTCCAACTCCTAAACTAAATTCCCCATTGAGTCCTTAATCCCAGACTTTACTCCTGCTTCCTAAACCTAAATTCCCTGACCTCTCCATAATCCTAACCTCCCTTCACATCCCTAAACCTAAACCCCCACTCCCTATACCTAATTCCCCTCCCAGTCACTGCCTAAAAACAGCTTATCCCCTCCAACTCCCTTCCCACTCCTGCCGCACTTACTTTACTAGAACAATAATGTGTTTGAGTGTCAGATGGCAACTCCACTTTCTTTGCAAGGTTGCTGCACCCTGACCAGTCACATATCTGAGAGTGAATGCAAGCATAAAGCCCACAGGAGATGCAAGACACTTGAGCTCCCAGATGTGAATTGTCATCTGCAAGCACCCAAGCAGCCAGAGCTACTCACTGTGCTACTACCTGTTTAGTGAAAATAATATCTCTTACTTGTTATGTTTATTTCAGATAGTTCTCATTGTAATTTACTCCTCGAGACCAATGCACATATATCTCAAATATGGACAAAGCCATAAATAATGGGAGAATAATACATAATAATAAAGAATAAAGAATACTAAATGAGAGAATAATGGGAGAACAAAAACCCAAAAATATAGACAGTTTTTAAATATTGCCCTTACAAGTTTAGAAAGTTGATATAATAACAGGTTTTGTGTTGGCATGAATTTTCTGAAGGGTATGAAGTCTGAAACTCAAATGCCTGTCATTATTTTCTGAATTTAATTTTTAATGACTTGCCAATGATTTGCCAGAAAACCACAATTTTATGAAAAAAGGACCAAAAATATGAAGTAAAAATCTGGACATTCTGCAAAAATCTGTACAGTTGAGAGGTATGCGCAATGTATGAAACTCTGTAATTTCTATTTAATTTTGATATAATTACTAAGGGTTACAATTTAACTCTCATGGGTTATATTCTAGTTGTAAACTCTCGGGCTGAACTTGAAAATGGTTCTAAACCTGTTAAATTCAAATGAATAAATAAGCTATTTAAATAAATAAAGAAGACACTGTGGGTGCATACCATAAGTTATTAAATTCTCTGTTTACATTCTGTGCATTTTTTCAAGAAGCTGCTATTTTACTGTATACTTCTATGATTTCTAACAGTTTCCTGCTAGTCTGAAGCGTCTTTGACAGACGGTCCATACCGGCTGCAACATGAACATCCCATGTGTGCTTCACTCATTTTCCATTGACTTCCTGGAGTTTGTTAATTACTTGGCATTACTCAATGTTTTTAACATGCATGAACCATTTAAAGGAAAACTGTACTCTGGAACTCAAAAGATTGTTTTTTTTTTTTTCATTATATTTTTGGTTTCCATAAAAATCATTCTATGTGCCTCTAATAAAATTATAACATGCTTTTTCTCAAAGTAGCTGCTATAGGACCTGCCATATTAATGTGATTTTGGCTTTCTGTTTTCTTGTCCTCTTTCCCAGAATCCATTTCATATCTCCTTTATGAGTCATGCTAGACATAAAAAGTGATGTTGTCTTATTGTTCCATTGTGATACAATGGAAGCAGGAATCCTTGCACTTTTCCCTGAATGATAATCATATACATTTCTATCAGATCTTGTTTTAAGCTATTTAGAGCAGTTATTCAGCTCCAGTCAAAGAAAGTAGCTAAACTGTAGGCATTTGTAAAGATTGTCAGTTTATACGCCTACTGAACAATGGCAGGACTCTTCCTTAGGTGTCAACGTTACCATTGCAATTCATGTGCTGATAATCAACACTTCAAAAAAAAGGTTCTGCTACTCACATGTCAGTGCAGCAGTAAAAAGTCGAGTCCTTTTTTCTTTTCTTTTTTTTTCTTTTGTCACCTGACTTTTGGATAAATGTGTTAAAGTGCTTGCTGTTTTGCTCTAAAATATTTTGCAAGCATGGTGCGGCAAAGGATTTTTTTTTAAACAAAGGCACAAATGTCTTCATGCATTACATTTTCCCATGACTGTTGCATTTCTACCCATTGATTGTTTATATTGCAGCAAAATAACACTTTGTCAAAACCACAATCATTGAGCATTATAAATCAGCAATTTAATGTATAAGACTAGCAATACTTTGCTCTGTAGAACTTTTGCAGTTACAGAAGACATTACTTATAATTGAATCACTATGAAAAAATGTGGTCAGTTATTAGGGTTACCATCTTTTTAAATGCACATTCTTACTGAAACCTGAGATTTTGCAGGACAATCCATGGTATCATGAAATGAAAAATAGTTAATTTCATCTTACTACAAAAATAAAGACAATATTGTGTGCCATGCTCATTGTTTATACTATTTTGTATGATATTAAGATGACTTAAATTCAGTATTGCAGCTTTCTCTGACATATAAAGAAAAGTTAAAAAAATATTTTTTCTTATAAGATTTCAAGACATTTACAATTCTTCTTGCCCTACCCACCTGTGACATAACTACCCAAATCAGGACATTCTGTAGAAAGAGAAATAGGTGGTACTCCTACCAGATAGGTAAGTGAGATCATTCTGTTCCTGTCTGCAACAAACAGTGGAAAACAGCTTCACAACACCTATAATATATATATATATATATATATATATATATATATATATATATATATTTATTTATTTATATATATATATATATATATATATATATATATATATATATACACACACACACACACACACACACACACACACACACACACACACACACACACACACACACACTCATATACATACATATAGCAGCTGCTGACCTATGTAACATTATGGGCAGTACCTGACAGGAAAACTATAGATTTCCTTTTATCTGAGGTATGTCATGCATGTGGTGACAAATTCCTCTGCCAAAGTAAATGAAAAGTTAAGCTTAAAAAAGTGGGTCAGGCTTACCTTCCTTTGATTCTAAGGCAAGGAAATAAAATGTTACAAATTACAAGTAGATTACAGGGATGTAAATAATTCTGGATCCATACTGCAGGGAGAAAAGAAACCCAAGATTGAGTTAAACTGTAGGAAAAGGCAGATTTTAACCAAAAAAAAAGTCTAGAGCCAATAACAAGGAAATTATTCCCAATGAAATAGCAGAAAACCAAAGAGAAAAAAACAGGTACCAAATAATATGGAAATAATGTATTCTTCAGATAAATACGATGGCAGGTAAAAAACAAAATAAAATCCAAACACTGTATTGTAAGCGCTTTCGGGTGACTACCCTTCTTCAGACAAACGAAGATACAAACAAAAAGCATTTTAAACTATAATTAACCAATTAATGTTCAGTATTGAACCCGCCTTTTCTTTAAGACTGGCTTAATGGAAATGACTTCACTGAGACCAGGCTGTCTGTGTGCTGTCAATTCTATAATCCATTTAGCCTCTTCACATTCTTTTCTGTTAACAGTATCACCCCCTCTGTTTCCTTGAGGTATGAGGCTAATAACCTGAAATTTAAATGCATGTTCTGAAGCAGCTAGAATGTGTCTGTAAAGTGCATTATGTTCATTTCTGAGTTTAATAGCTGATAAATTATTCAAAATCCTAGTTTGTAGCATGCAGTTGGTTTTGCCTACGTAATAACTACTGCAGAACTAACATGTGGCTAGGTATATCACGTTCATGGATCTACAGTTTGCATTCATTACAAAATTATATGTTCTACCTGTATTGGAATGGGTGAATGTAGTCGCAGAGCTGATATAACTACATGCCTTGCAAGAACAACATGGCCTTGTCCCTTTTCTCATAGTCATCTGTCTAGGAATTCTACCACCCTCTCTATTAAACAAGTCATTAAGGTTCTTGTTCCACCTGAACCCAAATGATGGTGTAGCCCCTGCAGTAGTAGACAACTTCTCATCTGAAGTAAGTATTTTCCAATTATTTCTAATAACATCACAGACGCCATGTATATTGCTAGTATAGGTGAGCATGAGAGGTGAGCATGAGAGGTGAGCAAGGAAACAGTTAACAGTTTTTCTCTCTGGATTTGTGCTTTGTGTGAGCAGTTTACCTTGGTGGAGGACCTCCTGTTTGTATCTTCAGTTTGAAATAGCAGAAAAGATTATTTTCCTAAAGCTGCAACCATGAAGAATTATGCTAAACTGCTTTTATAAGAACTTTGACTGTTTATTAAATTATCTTTTTGCATTATGTGTGTTTTGCAATTAATTATTATTTTATGTTCTTGGTTTCTGATGGTTTCCTGCCAATCTGAAGAAGCTTCTGCCGCAGATACTATTTTCTGTATGGCTGTAGTGCGAACAACTATTGCACACTTTTATTTTTTTATTTTTTTCCTTTAGAGTTCCTGCAGTGTTTAAACTACTATTAGATCTAGAACTGTTGATAAAAAATGAATTCCAATAGAAAAGCAGAAAGAAGCTCTCGAGATAAGGCTGCAAGCCTAATCTATAGTACTGAAGGGCGTTTTGCAAGTAGTTTACATTTTCCAAGTGATAATCTAGCTTCAGCTACTGCTGGTTTAAACATCACAGAAAGATCATAAAGCTCACAGTGATTTAAGCCAAAGAGTGCTCAGTCCTCTGAATATGTCAATGAAAATATTATAGATATTTTTAGTAAACAGAACTAAGCATTTTTGTTTTCATTTTCTCATTCGAGTAGTAAAAATAATTCTTCTTTAATGCCTAAAATTATTTTTGAAGGAAATTGATATGGAAGGTGAAAAGAAGGTTGAAGGGGTCACTTATATAGATGCTAATTTTTTAAAATTGTTTTACAGTTAATCGCTGAATATTTGGTATTACCCACTAGCCTTTTCATATATGCTTTCTTCATCATATCTCAGTTTAGCAAAGATTTTAAATAGTTTCAGTTGTCCTTAATTAACTGTTACATTGTATCTTAATTGTAAAAGAGGGCCAATGGCTAGTATTAATTTTATCTTTGATTGCGCAACCTTGGAGTTAGTATATATATATATATATATATATATATATATATAAGTAGCATGAGGTGTAGGGAGTGGTGCTGCAGGGGATATGCTTTTGCATTTGTTTTCTTTGTACAGTATACACATCCTTTCATGTTTCCATTTAGATGTTTGTCTATTTTCATTTCATTAGCTGTACTGGGGTGTAGCTGAGTTTGTGTAATTGATGACTACTTTTCACTGAGTAGTACTTGTTGAATGGTCTTCTGACAGGATATGGTAGACCTGAACATTAGACTTTTTTGCTAACTTGCTTCAAAACCTTGTTTTCTTCTCCAGTCCTTCAATGTTATAAAAATTATTGGAGGTATTATTTGAGCATTATGTTTTGTTAATCACATTATCACGTAATCAGAATTCAACTACTCTTGCTAGGGTGCTTACATTTTGGAACTTTTCTCCTTCTCTGTTGAAAAATCTCAGTATTCCTGTCAAGAAATTAGCTTCCTGATTGATAAAAGCAGTCTCAAGGATGCAGGCCCTGCCAGCTCCAGTAGCAGAGATGAATAAAGCCCTGATTACAGCCCAAGCAACACTCAATTAATTATCTGGTTGATCATCTAATGGAGCTGGCAAAGGATGATGGGCATTCTCATACTGGTAGAAGAGAGGGCACCAGGAACAGAGGCAGCCATGTAATGCAACAATTCCTTGGACAAAGGGTAGTGATGCAAAGGCTCAGCTGCAGGCAGGCAGGCAGGCATAAGGCTCATCAAGTTACTGTCTGCTGTCAGAATTCGATACAGGCATGGAAGTATGAATTCACATGTACAAGGCATTCTGGGCCTCTGCAATGATGCATAATCTCATGTTCTCCCACCTATGAGCAGAGTTAGTTCATACCTCTCAACTGTACCGAATTCTTCTGTATTTACCGGTTTTGAGGGCAAAATAATGGGGTGCCATGAATTCCCGAGTGGACCTTTTAATCCCCGATTTTTTTTATATAACTTTAAATTTATGGCTGACATCACCTTGCATTGCCAGCGTACAGGGTGGTGCGCAATGACATCAGCGTCGGTTGGAGATTTGGATTGTCTTGGAGGGAATATAGCAGCTTCTCCTAGTCTGGTGGCTCAGCCTCCAGGTAAGTAAAAAAGGATAAAAAAAATGCAGTGTAACAGTATTTTTTCGACTTGTGGAGCTGAATTCTGTCAAATTCAATATGCTTATGAAGTCTCCTTAAGCAGACTCAGACACGCATCACAATATGCTAGTCTGTAGTAATGCTATTTTCTGTTCTGTTTTGCTTCCCATACTATCCTAACTTCCTTTCCTAATGCAACCAGAAAGTATTGTTGTTTGTGTGTGTGTGTGTGTGTGTGTGTGTGTGTGTGTGTGTGTGTGTGTGTGTGTGTGATAATGCAGAAAACCTGTACATTACATGTTCTTGGTGCATTTTATTATCATGGCGTTTCTTTTTTTTTAATATTGTGTCTGTGATCCTCCTTTGGTACATTCGACTTATGATGTAACATTCTGGAATTATAATTGGCAATTTTAGAAGTTATCAATTGTTGTGTCATACAACATGAATTTGTCAAACTCGGGGTCTTCCTAATCTCCACCTATTAAGGGCTGTGGTGTCCTCACAATGCCATGTGAAATGTTTTTATATCATGTGATCATACCCTTTTTTCCCCTCATTACTTTGCAGCTTTGGAAGCCAAACACATTTCTGCATGCTGAACAAACCCTGTTTACACCACCGGGGAAGGGCTTGCTTTCTCTAGCTTCTGTTTAGTAAAATGTGCACATTTTTTTGTAGTCAGAATCAGATTGTTATGTTGCAGCTGGTGCAGTGGGCTTTGGTTTGTGCGCCCAATGGGAGGAACACCAGTGACCAGTAGATTGAGTAATGTCTGCAACTTTGTTTTTCTGTCTTGTGTCAAAAAGTTTTCTACTTTCAGTTGCCCATGGTTTGCCTTGTTTTATGGTTAGTGTTGTACGTGAGTTATTGAATTCTGTTATGTTATCCAAATGGTTTGTTTAAAACGGCTAATTATTTTGTTAAGTTTTTTCTAAGTACTAATTCTTCTTTGACTGTATTCATTTTCTTAGCTGTCATTCAGAATTAAAAATGAGAACAATCCAAGCAATCTAAAGCATTTACTTTTAACAAAGCAAAGATCCTTAGCTGAAACATAATTTATATTGGAGAATGAATTTCTACAAGTAGTCTGAAACTGTCCTGTCTTTCTACATTAACTTGCAGCTTGTCAATCAGTAGCTAGTCATTCTGTTTCACAAGCTAATTTTGTTGTTTTCAGAGTTTTCTACCAGTATGAAAACATAAAGATATAATTTTACTGTAAGATGTAGATGTTCCATGTTTCATCCTCCTTATTGTAGGTGTTGGGCTTAATGTTCATCCTTAGCAGCTCTGTGTTAAGAGCTTGCAAAATGAGCATCAGATCACTTTGGTTAAAAATGTGTTTATTTTTGACAGTAACATTGTTTCAGTGTGACTGTGCTCTGAATCAGGATGTCTGCTATGGTTTGTAAGTGAGCCTCTTGATGTCCAAGTATGTTGATATATGTCTGCTAGAGAGAAACTGTGATGCACTTCTTATCCATTTTAACCAATGTCAAGGGGAGCTGGCATTTTAGTAAAGGTAAAACCTCCACAAGTAAGGATATAGCTTAGGCACACTTAGTATACTCAAATGAGTACTTTTTTATCTGAACATCACTGTGGAAACTTTATGGCTGTAACACCACATCATGTTTAGAACTGCAAATCTACTGACTGATGTATATAACTATACAAAACATGCATACAAGACAGTAATGTACCTCTTAAATTTGTCTTGTTATAGGTATAAGTGGCAACAGTTGAAAACTGTGTACCCCTTTCTGAAATGCATAGGGTCAACATTGAGTGTTCAGTACATTTTCTTTAATGATAGGTGGCTGGTGGGGACAGCAGTAAGAGTCTTGGGTACAAAATATACATTTCTGGTACACCCTTGTCCAGAAATAATCTGTACCTGTTTGCAGTTAGGCTTTCCACCTAATCCGGACCTGCCTGCATTTAGGGTTACCACCTGTACCCCTTTACAAGGGACAACTCTGTTTGAGCAGTTGCATCCTGTAAAGGCCAGTGAACTTTCATAATCTAGCTAAGTAGTGCAATGTAAGCTTGACTGGAATTAAATCATCATCATTATCATCAACCCCCCCTTTTCTGATTTTCTACATGTGGTCTGCTGCATGTTGTCAGCTGTCGCCATCTATCTCAATTCAATGCAGTTAATTTTATTTTTATAAAAGAAAATTGTATGTTAGTTTTATACAAGTTCAAAGTTTGATACAAGTTCAAATGTTTATATAAATAAAACACTATCGTTCTGGTTATAGTTTGTGTTCAATATTTTGTCTATTCTTCAATTTGCATTTGAATGTTGGTATCCTACAATTCTATTGGAGTGGGTGGGGTTACATAGTTGTGTATGCAAATTTTATGTTAATCAGCATGCCGATTTGTGGCTAGTTGTACTTACTTTTCCTGGGGATTTGTCCAGATTTGTGATGTTTCCAGGTTGAGAGGTATGGTTAGATCACTGAAAAAACTCTCATTGCTAGAATGTCAATGTGGGCATATAGCAGTCTGCCTAAATGAAGACCCCTGCTAATTATTATCATCTTTATTACAGATCACATTGAAAGTAGCATATTTACTATGTGCATAGCCTGTAACAACATTGTTACATCATCAGTTAGAAAAGTTAATACTGAAGGGACATTCTGAGGAATTACCTTTCATTCATTACATGTACAATTATTACCATCACATGACATGCACAATCAGCATCATACTATTACATGTATGGTTATCATAACATTGTATTTGTAGTCAGCATCATCCCATTGTATACACAGTCAGTATCACCCCATTATATGTGAAAACAGCTTCATCCCATTGCATGTACAATCAGCATAATTTTATTATATATATAATTATTATCATCCCATTGCATGTGCATTTATCATTATCCCATTCCTTATGCATTCAGCATCATCCTATTGCATACAAAGTCAGTATCATTTTATTATATACACAGACAGTATCACCCTAATATATGTGTAGTCTGTATCATTCCATTATATAATGCACATGCCAGTGTGTCATCCCACTGTATGCAGAATCAGCATCATCTCATTGCATGGACTGTCAGTATCATCTACTTCAGCATCTTTTCATTACATGCTCAGTCAGTGCCATCTGATGCCATAAGAGAACAGCATCATTTCTTTGCACATGCAGTCAATATAATCTGATTACATATGGAATCACCATTCCACTGCATGTGCAATCAGGATCATCCCTTTGCATGCACAGTCTGCATCATTCCATTGCAACTGATGTTTGGAAGTCATCATTTCCAGTACAAGCACAATTATCATTTGATGACATGCACATTAAGCATCATCCCATTACATATGCAATCAGCATTATCATATGCATGCACAATCACCAGTCCATTATATGTTCAGCTAGCATCAGTTTATTTTATTGTATTTTTTTGTTTGTTTGTTTATGTATTTGTTGACTGGGTAAGTCCAGTGGACACAAGCATCCCCTTTCTTTACATGGACAATCAGTGTTATGACATGTGCAGTCAGCATCATCCCAGTACACTGCAGTTATTACTCCATTACCATGGACAATCATCATTTCATTACAAGCACAGTGAGGATCATCTCAGTACAGGCACAGTCAGCATCATCTCACTACATGCATAATCGGAACTGCCTCATACATGCTCAGTCAGCATTATCCTATTACATGCATTGCCAGCTTCATCACATTATATGCATGTTTAATATTATGGTTGATGCATACAGATCATGCTCAATCCCCAATCACATGGTCATATAATAAACCCCTAGTACATAAACAACCTTCAGCATGTATGTTGCACAGGCCTGCAGAGTCCCATGGCATGGAGCTTCAGCACTGCTTCCACTATAAGGATAGGAAACATTATAAGCATGTTTAATGTGATGGCTGGTGCATGCAGAGCATGCCCCATCTCCTGTCATATGGTCATATGATGTATTCCTATTACATATGCAACCTTCAGTATCCATGCTACACAGGCATGCAGAGTTCCAGAGGTTACATTATTCTTATTATGCATAAAAGAAAAGGAGGATGGCATCATTGGGAACAGAACTGAATACCAGGGATGTTGCTAATGCTCTGTCCTAGTATAGCAGCAGATTTCTGCCTCCATATAGTGCAGTATTTGCCAACACAGGAACTCTCCATTACTGCCCATGAACATTTTTTTTATGTAAGCAGAAAAACTATTAGAAATCTCAGCTGTCAGTCTCACTAACATCAGACCACCAAACAGTCTTGGAAGCTAAAAGTGGTACTCACAAATCAAAGCCTAATAAAATCTGACAAGAAATAGTAAGCTTGTCTGACAGTGGTGTGCTTTGGAAGAATTTTGAGGCAAGACTTCAGCTACCAATGCCACTGTCACCTCTAAAATAGCCTAACATCATATTCTGCAGCCCAGCCTATGAATGTCACTTCTCTTCTGAAATGCATGGATTATTGTCTTGTAAATCCTTTGCCTATGTGCATTGACAGTATACTTACTTGGTGTTGCCTTGTAAATCCTTTGCCTATGTGCATTGACAGAACCCTTCCTTGGTGTTGTCTTGTAAATCCTTTGCCTATCTGTATTGACAGTACACTTCCTTGATGTTGTCTTGTAAATATTTTGCCTGTCTGCATTGACAGTACATTTCCTGGGTGTTGACTGCACTTATTTCTGTAGGTAAAGACAATAATGCTCTTTCCTAGAGGAGGGGCTACAACTGGCACAGCATGTACTGCACTTTTAACTATATAAAAAGGGTATGTAACACAGGACATGAAATCCTTTAAAAGTTTTTAAAGGAAGGACAAGAATTATTTTATGTTACATTCAGATGCCAACACCATGGTATGTAGCTCTCGCTAAATGTTAACAATCAAAAAGAGCCATGGGAAAGCAAGGACTTTGCAGCTGCAGCTTTAGTCACTGTGTTCTTCAAAACAAAGTTCTTTGGATTGTCGCACTGTCTGCCTTGTTTTTTTTTTTCTGATGCTCATTGCTGCAGTAATGCCTGGTAATTCCTGTAAACTTTTTGATAGCTTTGTCTGTGGCCTGTCTATTGTGCATGACTCACTGTCTAGGTAGCATTAATCATTAGTACTCACTGTATGCAATCCTTTATGAAGGCACTTGTTTATCTGTGTAGTGTGTGTGTGTGTGTGTGTGTGTGTGTGTGTGTGTGTGTGTGTGTAGGGGGGTGGGGGTGGCTTGAGTACTATCAATTCCTCCATCTGTAAAAACTTTCTGTTATTTGCCAAGTCAGCGCTTCTACTTTCCTTATACAAATACTGAATAGCATGTTTCTGTTTTATTTTCTTTGTTTTAAATTATACCTCTAACAGATAAATCGACCAATTTCAATGATTAAAAAAATAAATCCACTTTCACAACTTAAAATTACAGGAATTTCAGTGATCTGTGTTGTTCTGTTTGACTAATTTAACCTCATATTTGCAATTGTTGTAGCATGTAAAAGTAAATTGATTAGGCATTGATTATGAGATTATGTAATAAAATGACAGTGTAGAATTACTCTGATATCATAAAATGCTATTGGCTATGAAAATATATTTTGACCAATTTCCACATCATACACTCTTCAGAACATCATGAGGGCATCTGGTGCTAAGTGAAAATCATTATGTTTATTAATAATACCTAAACAAAGCAGAAACCATCCAGCTAGAAGAAGTTTGTCTTTCTACCTTTAAAGAAAAAAAAAACATCTTGTTCAGCAGTGCTAGTTACCAAATCTCTTTGCATGCTGTGAAATAGTCAAAGAATTTTTATTTATTGGGCTGTGCCTGGATGCATTTTGATGATAAGGTATACAGCTCAGATGCTCAACGATTTCTGCCCTCATATTTAGCCTTGTCCCTCCCAAATTTATTTCTTCAATGTCAGAGCTGTTTATGTCTACATACATCGTTTAATAAACTAATTCTGAATAAAGGCTCCCTAGCACTAACTATATAGGGTCTAGTATATAAAGGGCTTTTATTGTGAAAAATAATAAAGTGCTCTTCTTTCTGCCCTTCTGTTGTGATTTTTAAGGTCAGTACTATGACTTTTAATGCTCAGAGGTCGATAGGTATGTGATAATGGGGGAGGGATTTGAGATGGTTTTGCATTACTGGGATGTAGTTTTCTGCTGCACTTTCTTTTCATATTTTGAATAGCCGGAGAGAGCAAATTATATCTGTGCTCAGCTAATACCCGTGTCATACTCTATAAAGTGATAAAATACCTCAACAAACAAAAATATAGCTATACGTTTTGTAGCATCCATAATGAGAAAGAGATGGGCAAGACAGTAACCAGATGTGCTGATTTCACATCCTCTGGCAAAAGAACGAAAATGAATATACTTTTAAATCTCTAATAGCATGAAGACATTCAAGTACGAAATTTATTTTGATAGTGAGCTCTGCCATTACCTTTATATTGTGTTAGAATTACAGATATGTTGAACCACACTAAAAATCTTAAATAAATCAAATTTTAATGTCATGTTCACAAACAAGTACCACAGTACATCTTTCAGGCTTCATTCTCATATCTCTCAGTCTCTTAGCTCAAAAATCAGTGAAAAAGCCAAAAATAATGCGGGACCAAAGTCCAAAAATATGGACACATTTTAACTATTGCTGTTGTATACTTAGAAAATTACTAGAATATCATGTTTTGCATTGGCCTATATTTTCCAAAGGATGTGACGTGTGAAACTCAAATATCTATCATTATTTAGTAACTGCAATCCTCAAAGTTTTGACAGAAAAACTATAAGGCAGATCAGGGACATTCTGTGAAATCAGGGAGAATTGAGAGGTATGTTCCTTCCTCCATCATTTTAATGATTAAGGCCCACTAAGTATGATTACCACATTTCTGACCAGGGGAACCCTGAAAGTGTGAAATGGTCATTAGTGCATTGCACATGTGAAGACTGCTGGGATCAAATCCATCTGTACAAACAACAGCAGCTGTTGAAGCAGACCAAATGTCCCGCCCGTGTCCTAGAGTGTTTGTTTTTAAGTGGCCTGTTTTATTTTTTCTGGATTGCACAAACCATTGTTCTATTTCACCCTCTACTTTCTCCTCCCACACTGACAGCACAGACAACCATTACCTTAGCCATGCATATTACACCAAATGGTGTAGGTATGCTTGATCTCCATTTGCAACTTGTTATGTAACTAGTTAACTCATTCACTTCGGAGCAGCTCAGGAAAAGCTGCCTGCTTAATCCCACCACAGGAACAACAGTGCAGCCTGAGATCATTTTCAGAAAATCCATTTGTAATACCATACAGAAAACAAATGTTCATAACTCTTTAACTATAAGAGCTAGACTAAAAATATAAACGCGAAAGTTGTTCAGCAGACACTGACCTTTCCAACAGTGTAAATGTTGATAGTGCATATCAAAGTTATTATTAAATATTTGGCAAGGAAGGCTGATATTGTGCATATTTTTTACCTTTTTGGAAAAGCAAAGCACAATATCTTGGTCAATGTACCATGCAGACCCATACAGTTTGAATTTAATTTGTTAATATGAATGTCAGCTTTAAAATGATACCTTAACCATTACTGTGGGATGCTCCTTTCTTGAGATATTCACAAAAATATGATTAATATATTATTTCTCATAATTGATAAATAAACAAAGCATAATATCTCATCACCTGTAACAGACAGTGCCTACATATCAGTGTAGAAGCTGTGCATCTGAATGTCAGCTTCAAAATGATGCATCATTTGTGTGATCACCATGTTCCCTTGCAAAGCTATAGGCATAATAATGAGAAGTATTGTAAATGTATAATTTTCATAATCGTACAAGACTAAACAAACTGTGATATCTGTGCATGTGTGCAGTGCACAGACACAGTTCTTTTACCATGTTGTAAGGAGTAACACTGTCTTCAAAATGAGGTATTACTTGGCACATTGACATGCTCCCTTGCAAAGTTATTTGCCAAAATATGAAAAAAAATAACAGTTTCCATAACCTAATTCCAAACAAACTTTGATATCTGCACATGTGTCCAACATACAGGCACAATTATTTTACCATGTTGGAACCAGCAATACTGTCTTCAAAATGAAGTATTACTTGGCACATTCAGATGCTCCCTTACAAAGTTATCTACCACAATATGAAAAAAATATCATAATTTCCATAACCTAAGTCCAAAACAAACTTTGATATCTGTACGAGTACAACATACAGGCACCATTCTTTTGCCATGTTAGAACTATCAATACTGTTTTCAAAATGAGGCATTACTTAGCACATTCAGATGCTCCCTTGCAAAGTTATTTACCAAAATATGAAAAAAAAATCATAATTTCTATAACCTAAGCCCAAAACAAACTTTGATATCTGCATGTGTCCCACATACAGGCACAATTCTTATACCATGTTGGAACCAGCAATACTGTCTTCAAAATGAGGTATTACTTGGCACATTCAGATACTCCCTTGTAAAGTTATTTACCAAAATATGAAACAAAATCATAATTTCCATAACCTAAGTCCAAAACAAACATTGACATCTGTATATGTGTACAAAATATATGTGCAGTTCTTTTACCATGTTGGAACAATGAATAATGTCTTCAGAATGAGGTATTAGCACATTCAGATGCTCCATTACAAAGTTATGTACCAAAATATGAAAAAAAATCATAATTTCCATAACAGGTCAGCCTTTTACTTGCTATCAGAAGGTTCTGGTGTTATCTTACTATCTCATTACTGTTAGTTCGTTCACAAAACCCACCCACATGCTGCAAAAAATGGAAACTCCTTGTGAAATAATACTTGAAGTACTTTTTCCAAGAATAAAGTTACACTGACAATATATGGTAAAATCTAAAGGTGCTTTCTTGTCCAGAAATTATTTTAAAAAGCTTTCTTTTTAAAACAATAACATGGGCATATATAACTAAAAGTGTTTTAACACAACTGACTGTGCCACTGAGTAACATTATAATATTGATGTTTTAGCTGGTCTGTGTTTTAAAGTGAAATGGTGTAGAAATGGGCTGTAGAAGTAACAAAAAAAAAACAGACTAGATTTATTTACATATTGTTTGTTAACTAACCAGGAAAGATATCATAACAGACCCTTTTAGTCATGAACAGAGCTGGCTAGCAGAGCAGAAAATATGAAAGCAATGCTGCTACTGCTGCAAGAAAATAATCAACCATCAACAGTGCAGTTATCATGCTGTAAATAATACATATACAATGAAATTATTTCTTAATGCCCTTAGTGAGTCCTGAGAAATAATAAGTATGTAAAATGTTGTTTAGGTGTTTGCTGTTTAGTAACTAGTGTATCTTTCAGAAAGAAGAACATATATATGAGAATACTTCTAAATCATTTACTGGCTAGAGGGCATCTATGCAGAGTCAGCAAAGCCTCTTATTTCCATGAGAGGTTTTGTCAGGATGTCCCATTTTTCTCCCGCATCCCAAAAATATGCTGCTAAGTATTTAGTGAGGCTCTAAATTGTCAATATGTTTGCATGCTAAGTGTACACATAAATGTGTGCAAACATCCTACAGTGTACTGGTATCGCAGGACTGCTTCTCAACCATATATGTCTTTTTAAAACAAATGTATTGAATCATCAAATTTTAAACAAGATAGGTATACATACATTAACATTAGAGAAAACAAACCACAATAACATTTTCAGAATTTTCCAACATTACAATATACATTTTTCTAACAATTGTCATTAACTCCATTCTAGAAAAAAAAAATAAGTCAAATGCCCTCAGAGCTGATTAAATAAACAAAACACTAAAGGAGTACATCAGCTAATGTAACAAAACGCTGGAAAGGGTGGAAGAAGCTTTAATCAGATATTCAGATGAGCTGGTAAAACTGCTAAAATCAGTTTGAAATGAAGAAAAGACTGGCTGAGTATGAGACTGCTGAAGAAGAGATGTTTCAAAAAGTGCTAGAATTAGAGGAAAGAGCACATAGGTAAAACTTTTCTGATGTAGCAGAGAAACTGGAAGGAACTGACTGTATTAATTTCATGAAAGCAGATACAGGCAATTGAACTGGTATTCCACTGTAGGAGTTGTTAAATGAAAGGCCACATTATGTGTATGCTCCAAACCTGGTCATGAGAAAGCAGCCCGGACCTTTAATAGTAAAGATGCAATCCTACCAGCAGAAGTAGTTGATTCTGACAAAACTGTGGCAGAAGATGTCTGATCTTCTTTCTCTTAGACAAAATACCTTCTACTCTATCAAAAATGGCTTAATGAAAACCAGTTAATCCTAAACCCTAAGAAAACTAAACTCTTACTCTTCCTACCTAATTCACTCTCACACCATAACTCCTCCTTCATCATCCACTCACTAAATACTACTTTTATCAAAGCAGACCCACATACAAAACTCCTATGCGCCATTATTGATGATCAGCTTAAATATAACTTGTTAAGAAAGGACTTACAGCTTCAGAGCAGTTTTTGGTCAATGTTGATTGTTTTTCTTAAACACAAACGTGTCTTTGCCTGGATCTTGGCTCATTAACAACAGTACAAAAGAACTCCCAGCCCACACTCTTGTTTCCCCCTCCCCCTTCCCTGTTTATTACCTTAAGCCAATCCCAAAGTTAATAAATATTACCTGTGGCAGGCACCATTTTAGATTTTACACAGCCGGACTAGGTCTGAAGCACTAATATCTCCCTTCCAATCAATATCTTAGAAAACCTTTATTACCTTATTTGGCTTACTAAGTCCCTTACTACCCATTAAAGAGTACCTCAGTGGAAACTGCTCAAGAAAGCTTAATGCTTTACGTGTGAGCTCTTGAACACTAAATGTCTTACCAGGGCATAAAAGTGAAATTTACTCTCATAGCCATAAAACTATAAAATGTAACAAACGCAATTCTTTAGACAAATTGTTATAAAAAGAAGGAGAGGAACCTAATAGAAAGTAAGAAAGAACCTACTTTTAGCTCCAGTGCATTCATGCAGCATACACAGACCCTTACTATCTCGTGGTCTGGTTTGGCCTTGCTCCACTCACCCTTGCTGTGCTCAGGCTTGCTCCGCACCCCACCCTGCCCCCAAATTCCACCCGCCCCCAGTGAGGCTAAATAGATAGTGCTACAACCATACCCCTCTTTATTCAACCAATCAGCTATATCCAAGTCATCAATAGCCTCTCCAGTACTTAACCTTTCTATCCTAGCTAAAAAAGTTTAAACTGGGGACAAGTCAACCTCAATAATCCCATTGTTACTTGCAATTAAACCACTTAAAATACTACTACTATACTCTCTGTTAACCTTTCTGCTTGTCCCATATCTTCTTATTCCCTATGAATATAATACATACCCAGATTTCCACTACCCAAAAGGCCAAACCTTCACTTTTACAGCTCCACACAAGTTTGAACACTTAATGCATCCCCTCCCATATAACTCCTTACTTACTAAGTATCAGCATCTCATTAGAACAAGATATGCCAACCCTAAAACCAAAACATACCTTCTTCTTCTTCTTTCGGCTTTTCCCGGTTAGGGGTTGCCACAGCGGATCACCTGTCCGCTTATGATTGGCAGTGGAGTTTTACAGTGTCGAGTTGCCAGCCCGGCACCCAACCTTCCACAGAAGGCACAACCAAAACTTACCAATGTTTATTAATTAAAATCTGGAAGCTCACAATCAGATTACAATGCAACTTGACAATGGATGGAGATATCATGGCCCATCCTCATCCACTAGCTCTAGGTCCTTCACTAACTGTCCCACTACTACACAAATCTTAGACAAACCCCCAGACTCACTCTTGATCAGTCACCTCAATATCAGAAGTATAAACAATAAGATTCAACACCTACATGCCCTTTTAGATGCTCTTTCCCCAGACATACTATGTCTTACTGAAACCTGGCTAAAACCTTCTACTTCAGATAAAGAAGGTATACCACCAGGCTATAACATCCTAAGGCTTGATCGAACCAATAGAAAGGGAGGTAGGGTAGCTGTTCTGTACAAATCCATGCTTGAAGTGAACAATAATGCCCTGCAAACATTCCTGTTTGGTAATGCTGAAATTCTTATTACTAAGCTCCACATTAATAAGAACAAATGTATAAATCTCGTCTGTGTGTATATTCCCCCAGGTAATAACATAAATACCCTTGAAGATATCCTACATTGGTTATCCAGCAATTACCCCCAAGAAACCATTGTATTTGGGGACTTCAACATAGACTGGAACATGTGTTCCTCAGAACCCCCACTCACCACATAAACCGTTATGGATTTTCACAGGTCATATCTTCCCCCACTAGGATAAGTAAACATAACAATAAAGCAAGTATTCTGGATTGGACTCATGTTAACACCCATCCCCTCAAATACAAGAGTGGGACTCTGCCTGATGATGTAAGTGATCACCTCCTCACCTATTTAATCAGGCAAAAAGCTGATATCCACAACCAGTCCATTTTTAAAACAATAAGGAACAATAAGAATTTCGACTGCACAAATTTTCAAAATGAACTCAAATCTTGCAATTGGTCAGTTCTGAAACAATTACCACTTGAATTTCTGTCTGCTTTCTGAAACTCTTAAATGGCCTTCAACTTCCTCCACCTAGAACTTATACTGACCCAGACTCAGTTTCAATTATATGTTCATTTTTTTAAAATGTATTTTTAGTGTTCAATCTTTTTGTACTACTGTATTTTCCTATTTATATTATTTCACTGTTTGTAAATCTCAGAATATATGTTACTACATTTCTGTGTGACTATGTATGTAATTTTACCTTTGGAGCTTTTCTCCTCAGGTCTTGACTGAAAATGGGCTACTTGCTCAATTGGACTAACTCGGTTAACAAATGTCAAATACATAAATAAATAAATAGACAGATAAATAGATAAATAAATAAATAAAAGTGGAGACAGTAGAGTGCTTGTGGAAAATGATTACTCACTGTACATCAGGCAGAAGAGTACATTTCTTCCAGCAAACAGGGAATGTCGAGAAGCAAGTGTGAGATTCAAGCTGCTGTATCCAGCTATTCTCAGAATATTGTTTTCCTGGAGTATCAAAATCATTCTTTGATGTACAGCATTCTGGGGAGGAAATGCAAAAGTCTGTCCAATAAAAAGTGAGTTATCGAACAGAAGGGGATTCTGCTTCTAATTCTTTTAATAATAAAACCCATAAAGAGACTAAGCCAGTAAAACCTTTACAATGTTTAAAAGGAAAAATGCTTGAATGACATAAAAAGCACAAGAGTTGAATAGAATAGACAAGAGTATATCAGAAATGAACCAGCAATTCAACTTGGAAGATGGTGATCAACAGGAAGAAAACCAGCAACTTGGGAATTGAAGAATAAATGTGGGATTACAAAGTATTAATTACATTTGTAAATTATGACAGAACAAGAATACCTAAAAAAGTAGTAAAGCTAGACTTCTAACTGTGTGATACCTTAAACCTCTTGCATCAGAGGCCTCATGGGATATATGCAAATCACCCCTTAATGATATCAGGTGTTTCAGCTAAATGACAATTCTGAATGTCCATGACGTTTTCTTTTACTTTCATTTTTAAGTCTATTTATGGACAATTTCAGGCCATTAAAGTCAAACCCCTCTAGCTGTGGACATGGATGTTTCTGCCTTCTTACGACATCATCAGCACAGTATAAGAGGAATGCTTGACCTTTGGAAACACATGGTTGTCATACCCAGCTGGTATCCATAAACATTAGGGTGTCTACAAAATATCCCAACTAACAAGCTAAACCAAAGAGTAAAAAGATCACACAGATAACCAACTGGTTAAAAAACACAAAAAGAAAAATCTAGCAAAGCTAACTGTGTGATACCTTAAAACTCATGTATCAGAGGCCTCATGGAATATATCCAAATCGCCCCTTAAGGATATCAGGTATTTCAGCTAAATGGCAATTCTGAATGTCCATGACTTTTTCTTTTACTTTCATTTTTAAGTCTGTTTATGGACAATTTCGGGCCATTAAAGCCAAACCCCTCTAGCTGTGGACATGCATGTTTCTGTCTTCTCATGACATCATCAGCACAGCATAAGATGAATGTTTGACCTTTGGAAACACAGGGATGTCATACCCAGCTGATATCCATAAACATTAGGGTGTCTACAAAATATCCCAACTAACAAACTAAAACAAAGAGTAAAAAGGTCACATAACCAACTGGTTAAAAAACAAAAAGAAAAATCTAGCAAGGCTAGACTTCTAACTGTCTTTGCTAGATTTTTCTTTTTGCGTTTTTTAACCAGTTGCTTATCTGTGAGACCTTTTTACTCTCTGTTTTAGAACAAGAATACCTGGAAATATTGCATTTTTCTGACTTTGTAAAACTTATAAGAGGCTTCACAACATATTCTCTGCTTCATGTCATTAATATTTGGAAGAACATTTAGAGAGGGGAAGAAGAAGGAAAGAAATAACTGTAAGCAAAATGAAATTTTGTTCTTAACAGTGATTTTATAATACATGACAATACATGACGTAGTACAACTAAACAGTCAAGGCTTATTGGAGTGACTTGGTACAGTAATCACTATAAATATGCAATGTACTTTAGAGCTTAAATTATCTCTACACAAAACAGCCACAGTTGAAAGGTTTTAAAATATTTAATAATAAATAATCAGAACACAAGACAATACTTCTTATACACAGTGCTAGTCAAGAGTTTAGAGATCACAGAGAAATGCTTAAAATAATTCAGTAGTACAGTCCTGACATCACAGAAAAACACTTAGTCTAATATTTCTAGTTTCTAGCTATTTCTAAAAGAAAACACAAGTCTAAGATAACTTACATAAGAAAACAGGCAGAGTGCTGATGAGTTGGATGGTCAAGACAAAAATGCTTAATAATCTCTGGTTCTTTCTGTTTAAATTGAAATTGCAGTTTTGATTCACATTACATCATTCTTCACACTTTCCTGGGGCTCCCAGGCTACACATTACATCATTTTTCACACTTCCCTGGGTTCCCAGGCTAACAGAAACTGCATTTACATTCTTAGCATCTCCTTTTGTTATCTTGCAGCTGGTCAGGAAGGAGAGCAATAAAAATACATTGGGTTTATATCAGATGATCAAAAGCTGAGAATATCGAAGCTCCAAGCCTCGAACTGAAAACCTCGAAACAAGAAAACATCAAACGTGAAAAAAAAAGTACACACCCAAAACAACACAAAAACTGCTCTATACAGAGGGACAAGCCCCCACTTCACCCCCCCACACCCCACTACTTAAATATACCAACTCCGAGATTGCACTACAGTGCAGTAAAGGGAAATCTTCCCTTCCCACACTTTATGGCGATCTCCGCTTTACGCTTCAATGTTTTCCGGTTTTGAGATTTCCAGTTCGAGGTTCGGAGCTTCGATATTCTCAGCTTTTGATTTTGTGATATACACCCAATACATTTGCATGTTTAAATCTAGCAATTTAACTCTTGGTTAAAACAATAGCAAGAATTCCTTCATCTAGATCCTTCGGCACCACTGTCTACATCAAAGGGTCACAACATGCTTTACTTTGGTCAATAGAGTGCACTGTTGTCACATTTTTTTCAGTTCCACAGGTAACACTATTTCTTTACATTTAAGACAACAAGCTTGTAATTTACATTCATATTTATAAATGACAGAATTATCTGCAAAATTCTATCTGGCTAAACTGGCAGCCTTCATCTATCTTTAACCACTCTTCACAATGTAATAAAAATGTATATTTTTTTCTTATTTTTGCATAGGGGAATAACTGGATTAATGTCCTTGTCTTGATTTAATAACAAGTTTTAAGAGGAAACAAATAAATAAAAGACCAATGAATATAATGAAAAATTTCCTCTAGCAATAGTGTATCTGGTTCTTGAGTTTCTATGGAGACAGTCTGATAAAGGGGCAATAAAAACAGAATACCTAATTCTTTCAATGGCAAGGAGATGATGTTTCCTGAATCTGGGAGAGGAATAAAGATAAGACAAGAAATCAACAGCACTTAGTGGAACTAGAAGCACAGGTTATACCGTGCACCTTAACATGGATAACCATTATAGGTTAATTCAAGCCTGTGAGTATAGATGTCAGTCTGGGACAATTATTCCTGTTAGGAGGGTTAAACTTCATTATTTGAAGCCATGGTAGTACAGTGGTAGCATTGTTGCCTCACAGCAAGAGGTTCTCCCGTTCGATTCTTGGTGGGAGCGCCTTCTGTGCTGAGTCTGTATGTCCTCCCCGCAGTCGAGTGGCATTCGAAAGACATGCGTAGAATGGGCATGCCTTCGTTGAAGGTTGGGCATCAAGCTGGCACCTCAGCACCTGAAAAAGATCTACTGCCAATCATTAGCGGACCGGAGTTCCACTGTGGCGACCCCTAACCAGGAAAAGCCGAAAGAAGAACTAACATAGTTTTGCGTGTTAGTATTAAGTTAATAGGTTTTGGAGGTGTGCTGGAAGTGTGTTTGTGTTTTTTTTTTATTTGTTTGTTTGAGGGTTTCATTGAAGCAAAAAGTTTTGTAAGATGTGATATATGTTCAAATGGATTTGTCAAGAAACAGCTGTATCAGAGAACAGCCTGCCAACCATTGTTATATGCATGTAACACAAAAGCTGAACCTAGACATTTTAAAAAAGCTATTATGCATAACAGGTGGGAATAATATCTTCTTATTATGACACTTTTCATATTATCTTTAAATGTGAATATTCTCACAGATATATGCAAAAAAGAAAGAGTAGTGAACTATATTAAAAAGCAGAGTACAAATGGATATGCTACAGGAGATACATTTGGAAAGACATGAACATGTGAATTTGATAAAAAAACGATTTTAAGATGGCTATTCAGCAGAATATCTAGGGCAACGAAAAAGGGAAGTACTTATATTAATTGCGTAAGGAGCTCCAATATTGATAGAAGAGTTAAAAATGGTAGATTTGTTTTACTAAGGGGCTACTGGCAAGGGAGAATGATTACTCTGGCATGTATTTATATCCCACCTACTACAATGGAGATTAAGAAAATTCTGGGAGAAATAATCAGCTTTCAACAGGGAATATCACTTATAGGTGAAAAATGGAATTTCATTTGTAACAGCAAGGCTGTATCTGGGGGGGGGGCTAGAAAGGAAAATATAACAAAAGAGGGTAGATTTTTTGAAGAAATGTATGAAAATATTTGGTATAGATGATATGAATTCAGTAGTAGGAGTTTGGGGAGAATTTACATATTATCCCCCAAGATACAAAAACTGGGCTAGGCTAGACAGAAATTACATTTCACAGGAACATGTATATTTAATTGAAAGTTTTGATAAGCATCCAATAACTATTCCAGATCTCGCACCATTAATAACTAAAATAAAAATGCAGGATAATAAAATAGAAATGAAACACTGACAATTCCCCTCCTATCTGTTAAAAATTGAGAAATTTAAGCAATGGGTAGTGAATATTATCCTGGAGTTATTATAGAAGGTAGAAATTTCTTATGAAAATATAGATAGGTAGTGAAATAAAATTAAAGTTGAGTTTAAAAATAGGGTGGAAATAAAAGAAAGAGATATGGCTAAGGAGTAACAAGAATTATTTAGAGGGACTAACAAATATTAAAGTATTGCAGAATAGGGGGAATCTCATAGAAGAAGAAGAAGAGCAATTGCAGAAAGCTAAAAAGAAAATAAAGGTCTACCTTGATAAGATTTTAGAAAGATTGCTATTAAGCAACTAATTTTTGATAATAACTCTAGAGCACAAAAAGCTTTGACACAACTACTGAAACAACAGAAAGTAGAAGGGGTTGTTGCCAAGCTTAGGGAGAAAACCAGGAAAATAACCAGAGATTCTGTAGAGGTATTAGAAATATTTTGGAAATTTAAAAAAAATCTGTATAAAGCAGAGAAATGTGTAAATCAAGTAAAATTATGACTGGAAATGTTTATGGAAGAATTAAATATGCCAAGGTTAGAGATAGACAAGGCACAGTTACAAACAAGATAGGAGGAGATGAGATAAAATGGTGATGTATAACCAATCTACAGGAAACCCACAGGAAGAGATGGCATTCCCGTGGAAGTTTAAAAGCTAGGAGGGAAGAAAGTGATAAAGATTTGGAAGGTTTTGTTTAACAGTATTTTAAAAGGAGGGGAGACAGCAACATACTAGAAGAAAGCTGAGGTGTCTGTAATACGAAAATATGGTAATGATCTATCCAATCTAGCTTCATACAGACCCATTTAGATTCTAAACCATGACTATGAAGTGATTATGTCTATAATGGCTAAACAAATAGCAAATATGAAGCCAAAATCTATAGATATGGATCAGTGTAGTTTTGTGGTGGTGAAGCAAACATTTGGCAGCATTAATAGAAAAATGATGATCCAGGGGGAGGCAGAATGTAAGTAAATACCACTTTTGTTGGTGGGTCTTGATGCAGAGAAAACAGTCAACAGAGTAATATGTGATTTTATGGAAGCATTTGAATTCCCTGATAAAATTGTAAAGATAATTAGGAGGATAGATGAGGGATCAGAGATAAAAATTAAAGTGGAGGTTCCTCTCTGATAAGTTGTGTTTGAGCTGAGGAACCAGACAGCAATGTCCTCTTTCCCCTTTGTTATTTGCATTATATTTAGATCCACTGACAAAGAAAATAAGGGAACAAAGAAAATAAGGGATTCAGAAATCCAAGGATATAATTTGCATGGTAGTCAAGAAAAAAAAATTGGCTTTATTTGCAAATGATACCATTTTATATCTGATAAAATCAGAAAAGGACATTTCAGTGTTGTGGAACATTCTCAGACAGTTTCAAGTCTTTTGGGGATGCAAACTTAACAAAGATATAACAAAGGCAATAGCTGTAAACTATGTAGCCACGCACAAATTGTTTAAGTAATAGCCATATTTATGGGGACATGATAAAATGAAATACTTGGGAGTATGGATTAAAAAGGATTCTGTTATGTCAGCTATGGATATGTTTTATGGATATGTGTAGCAAGATACAAGCAGTAAAAATGTTTTTATTCTCATTAGTTGTGCATACAGGTCAGGCATAGTTTTATCAACTAGAGGAGAAGGTGTGGATAGCAATTAAGAAAGAGCTGAAGGACTTTATCTGGGAGGGGAAGAGGGCAAGAGTCAAGTGGCATAAGTTGATCTTTTCAATAGAACAAGGTGGTTTGGGATTACTTGATTTGAAAGGGAATTTCAGAGTTACATAGTTAAGGCTCCTTATATAGCACAAGCAGAAAGCTATAATTCAAAATGGAAGTGGATGATGATGAAACAGGAAGTAGGTCATGAAACAATTAGAGACTGTGACTTTGGATGCAGATCCTTAAGAATAACAACCATATAGAATATTACATTCATAAAGTAGCTGAAAGCATTCTAAAAAATAAGCCAACACAGGGATGGAGAAAGGAGATTCTGCAGACAGGAATGATTGCAATTAAGGGAACAGAGAATAGGCAAAAGGGGCTGGAATTTACAGAACAAAACTGGCAAAGGAGCAAAGTTATTGGGAGCAAATAATTAGAGATGGAAGAGTTACAGATTGGGAAGAGGCCAAGAATTAATTTGCACTGCAGTCTAGAGATTGCCTTCCTATCAAGGATTGATATCAGAGTATAGGCAAACAGAAAGAAACAGGAGGGTCCTAAGTGCATTACCAGCACTGGTAGAGTTTTTAGTAGAATCTAGAAAAAAAATGGTTTTAGTAGGACATATAAAATATTGCATGATAACTATAGGAATCAGTCAGAGAAAGTTAAAAATGATTGGCAAGATAGATTGGATAATCAATTTACAAAGAAACAATGGAGGGATATATGTATTGCTCCCAAATTTGCAACAAAGTGTAGAAAAATTTAGGATCTTATCTTGGAACTGTTTGCATAGGTATTTTTATTCTCCAAGCAATCAAATAATTTTTCCTTATATAGAATGCAAATGTTGCAAGTGTAATGGGGAAGAAAGAGGTAACTGGGAACATATATTTGAGAGTGTAATGAGTTGGCAGACTTTAAGAAATCCCTGCAGAGTATTATAACAGAAAAAGTGGGTGAGCAGATTGGTGTCACTAAATAAATTATTTTTTGAGCTATGTCAGAATTGCCTAGACATAGTAAGGCCTTGCTGAATTTAAATCTGGTGACTGCCAAAAAAAGCAATTACTAGAAAATGGAAATTAAAGTCTAAACCAACTGTACTAGATGTAGTGAATATAGTAACAGAAACAAAACAACTGGAAGTGGAATTTCATTCAAAAAATGGGAACTGAGGGAACAATACATGCAGAATAATGTTTTGGAGGAGGAATGAGGTTTAAGGGAAGGCAGGAATTGAATGAGCTTTATAATGATTGATAGACAGGTTCCTATCAGCATTTTGAATGTTGAAAACGCCAAATTTAATTTCATCAAACTGAAATATTCGAAATGTCAGAAGAGCGAACTGACAGAACATAGATTTCTTTCCCAGGGAAATAAATCGGTGGGCCCTCATCAGAGTTTGCTATTTCCTCCACTGTGGTGCAGTGTCAGTCTCAGAGTTGGTATATTTAAGTAGGGGGATGTGGGGGGCACAGCCCCCCATGTTGGGGGGGTGTGGGGGTGAAGCCCCCCACTTCTGTTAGTGTTTAAAGTATTAAAATGTTTTTTTTTGCACGGAACACCAATTTCTTTCCCTCTTTCACTCTTTTGAGATTTCGAACATTTCAGTTCGGTGAAAGTGCATTTGGCATTTTCAGCATTCAATATGCTGATATAGACCCTGATAGATAATGACTAGATAGATTATAAGTCATGTATAACACTTGCAACTGAAAATTTATCAATATGGTTTGTTTTCATTTATATAACTGTATGACTGTCTTCGTCATAAGTGATCATTTAATAAAATGTTTCTTGTTTAAAAGAATTATCATTCACTACAACATTATATAAATTGCTCAACTCTTGCCTTCCATTAAACCTCACATCTCTTCCTGGCGCATTATCCTGCATTTATTGTTACAACAAATTACATCTCTTTATATGTAGTTTGGTCCTTCTCTTTTCCAAAGATTCCACCGGCAATTTGTTTATCTCCTTTACAATTTTAATTTCTTCAGATGCTGTTGGTTTAGATTTATATTTACAATGTCTAGTATTTCTGTTTGTTTGTTTTGACAGTCAATTGCATTAAACTTTTTAAGGCCTTGCTGTGTTTCGGAGGTTCAGATCGTATATCTCAACTCAAAAGAATAACTTCCTTATTTACATCCATTTTCTCTCCCATTGTTTTTAACAAAGTACTCTGTAGGGATTTTTTTTTAATTTGCCAGCTTGCTACATTTCAAAAAAGTATGTTCTCAATTACTTCTTCCTTTCCCAAACACCACCAGCTTTTGCCATTTACCTAAGGAAAAACTGTCTGAAGTCTGCTTGTGGTATAAAAATGCCTATGCAAATGCTTTCAAACAAGGATCCTAAACCATCTAAATTCTGTTACATACGTGGTAGCCATACAGAGGTCCTCCCATTGTTTGTTTGCAAACTGCCTTTCAATTCTTTCTTCTCAATAGTTTTTAGCCTTCTCTGATAGACTCTTATAGTTTTCATGCAATATTTTATATGCCCTACAAATTATCCCTTTGTTAACAGCAGTTTCTATTCTAGACTCATCTAAAAACTCTATTAGAACAGGTGTTTCTCTTCACATTCCCTGTCCTTTTCTCTGTGTCTATACTTCGTCATCAATCCCTTGTATGGGAGGCACTTTCTATCCTTCTGTCCAAACTTCTGGTTGGCCTAATACCACTGTATTACCTTTCACTCCCAGTTATTTGACTATAATAGTTTAGTACCTTTACTAATTTTCTCAGTAAATTCTATCCCCTTCTTTTCTTTTCCCTTTACCCCTTCTTGCAGTCATCTTGAGTGGCAAAATATCGTTTATTCATTATCATGTTAGCTTAGTTCTTAGAATACTTATGACTATAATATTCTGTATGATTGTTATTATGTTATTATTAGGACTTGCATCCAACATCCTACTCTCCCCTTATTTTTCAACCCTCCCCCATTTCATCATCATCCTTTTCCACTTTAATTTATAACTTCAGCTTCTGTTATGCATGTGATTCTTAACTGCACAAATCTAAAGTTTTTTTACCCCTTAAGTTTTGGGACAGCATCACAGAATGGTATCACTGAATATACTGAAGTTGAATGGTTGGGTGTTTGATACATGCCAGAGGATTAGCATTTACAGGAGGCAGCTTATATGGAGTGGTTAGGACTTAAATCTTTGAACTTAGGTTAAGCGGTCCAGTCTCTCCTCGAGGGTGGTTTTAGTCTTATTATATCACCCCTCAATGTTTGTTCTAGTCTTATGGTATCACTCCAGAGTATAAGTATAATATCCTAGCCTGGATGAGAGAAGGAAGGAAGCAGAGGTAATTTTTGCCATAGAGCATACCTGCGGGCTGAGGGCAAAAACCTTGTTTACAAGGTACTGTGTAAAGACAAACGCTGTTAGAGTTCATCTCTGAAGGAAACTGAGAAAGAATTCTGTTCTCCAAAGCAGATCGGATGTAATTCTGTGACTGGAGCAATAAGAAGGGAATGAGTAATGGAGTTTTGTACAGCTCAGAGGAACTATCGTTTACTGAAAATAAAAGAACCAAGGCAAAGTACTGTTTCACTTAGCCTGCAGAACATGTACTGTTCTGGACTTTTCTGTGAGTTCTTTCATTTTGCTGGTAGAAGTTATTTACTCTCCAGTACACTATTGTGCTAGATAAAGGCTCCATTACACAGTCAAGTGAGCCTGATTAACTGTGTAGTACATAGCAAAATATCTTAATTGCAAATATTCTCCTGCTAACTCAGACCTGCAGAGCCTGACTCTCATCCGCATCATGGCAGTATAACATGTGTAGGAGTCTGACCTGCAGAGCCTGACTCCCATCTGCATCATAGCAGTATAGAGTGCGCTTTAAAATTTCAAGATCTCACAATCTCGACTTTCAATATCCCGAAGCCATAATGTTGAGATTTTGGAATCTCGAAATTGCAGAAAAAAAACATGACAACATTTAAAAACATGTTTTTGCAGGGTGCAAGCCCTCCTGTACCCACCACACCCCCTGCAACTTAAATATTCTAATTCCAAGATCGCTGTACAGTGAAGAGAATGGTAATGTTGATCGCTATACAGTGCGGAATGGGAATATTACTGTTCACTTCACTGTAGTACAATCTCGGAATTAGTATTTAATTTGCAGGGGGTGTGGGGGTGCAGGGAAAAGCATGTTTTGAATGTTGTCATCTCTTTTTTTTTTTTTTACAGTTTCAAGATTCCACAATCTCGACATTATGGCTTCGGGATATTAAAAGCCAAGATTCTGGGATCTTGAGATTTCATAGTGGACCCAGCAGTATAACGTGTGTAGGACTCTGACCTGCAGAGCCTGACTCCCATCTGCATCATGACAGTGTGACATGTTTTGGCTATGTAATCCCTAGGATCTAATCAGATGATGCTATAAAGCATGCTTCCCATGTGGCAAAACTGAGGATGCATAGAGATTTTTATCTTCCTTGAAATGTATAAAAGATCCTAGTGAAACTTTGATTCATGCATTCCTCAATTCAAGCTAATATTAAACCAAAATATATATCAAGGTATGAAAATACATGACTATTATATAGCCATTCACCTATAGATGTAAAGTATGTTCCAAGATGTGCTGATTTTGTGCAGATAAGCAAGGATATCAAAAACAAGTATTTGGCTTTCTTGAACTTCACACTTCAGGCCATTTAAGACCTGGGATGGGATTAATATAGTCTTGGGCATGCATAAATTGAACAGATTTTACTTCCACTGTTCATTGTTCCACTTTTCTATGTCCAGTGCATGGATTCTATGAAGCACCACACTGGTGCAGAAAGTAAAAACGTTAGCAAACATCATATTATTATAATGCGGTTATTAGCCAACCATGAGAATAGAAACATGAGCCACATAAAACAGTCTTAGTTAAGGTGGGTGCAAGACTTTCTCATCGTTATGTAGTTGTTATGCTGCAAATAAACTAAAGGAGTACAGTGCTTTGGTGGTAGGAGTGCAGTGCTTTGGTAGTAGGAGCACAGTGCTTTGGTGGTAGGAATCCAGTGCTTCGGTGGTAGGAGTACAGTGCTTTGGTGGTAGGAGTATAGTGCTTTGGTGGTAGGAGTACAGTGCTTTGGTGGTAAGAGTACAGTGTTTTGGTGGTAGGAGTATAGTGCTTTGGTGGTAGGAGTACAGTGCTTTGGTGGTAGGAGTGCAGTGCTTCAGTGGTAAGGCCTGAGCTGTATAGCTCAATAGTTGAGCTTCAGTTCCACTTCCACTCACTGTCTGTCTGAAGTTTGCATGCCTCCTTTATGTTTTCCCCAGGTTTTGCAACTTTTCTCCACCTCCCAAAACCATACTGGTTGATTGGTTATGCTGAACTGTCCATCTGTCTATTGTATTTACCTTTGTCTTTGTGGTCCGTGCCACAGCTGAAAAGAGACAATTTATTCACATAGTTAAATTATTTTTAAAAATGGGTCAGTTTCAAGCAGTGTAAATAATAATAAGCCAAAGAAGAACACAAACTAATAAAAAACAAAAAAAAAACAAAAAAACACACCAAGCCAGCAGGAATTATAGTTAGCGCTTTCGTTTACTTCATAAGCAGACTTCATCAGACAACAGTTAAAAACCACAAGTCATTTAAATATCCCTCCAAAAAGACCAATTACACAATTAATTGCATACTCAAATTGTCCTTAAAGGAACATACACACAAAATTGTTCATGCTATATGAAAATCAGTACATAAACATCAAAGTGTATACAGCAAGCTAAAATACATCCATAAATTGAATTAATAATCTAAACAGGATTTCAATTTTAACATACATTTTATAGATAAATTATCATTCAGCCCAGGAAGGGAATGTGTATTAAACTTCAATTGCCAAATCAGTTCCCTTTCATCTAATTTCAGGGCTATAGGACCACCTCTATTATATTTATCCAGCACTTGATCAATGACAGAAAATAGAAATGCATGTGACAGAAACTGATTTACATGCCTAGCCAAGGCATTATTCAAATTCAGCTTCCTAATGTTGTACAAATGCTCATAGATGTGCTGTTTCAGGCATCTTTCTGTCCTTCCAATATAAAATGCAGGACATGCTTGACATACCACCATGTACACAACATTCTTAGATGAACAGTTATAGCTGTCCTTAAGCTGATATACTCTCCCATACATCTCAAAGGAATCAGTAACTTTAATAAATTTACAAAAATGACAAAAAAGACATTTTGACATACCACCAAGAATATTAATTCCACGATTACTTTCCAAGGCATTTTTGAGGTTACTACCCTTCCTAAAAATAACATCAGGTTTCTCTCTAATCCTATTATTAATCAATGCGTCCTCCCTCAGAAAACACCAATTCTTATTAATAATATACCTGAGGTCATCAGCATCAAGTGAGAATGTAGTAATAAATCCACTATATTGGACATCCTCACTCAAATTAGGTTCAAGAGACAATTCACCTGCACCTAAAACAGAAGTGACCATACCATCTTCCAATACATTAATCTGTTCAATAAAAGGGGCATCTCGAAATGGTGAGGCAGTATGCAAAAGGGGTTTAAAAGACCCTCTCTTTCTTTTAAGACTAACCTCAGCACAAACTTCATTCACCAAGGGGAGTGGGTAACCCCTTTTCACAAACATCTCTGTTAAATTATATTCAAGAATGAAGTCAGCCTCATCTGTAGACATTCTGGATGCCCTAACAAACTGCCCTTTTAAAACAGCCTTCTTTTGATAGCTCCTGTCCTCTACTATGTAAATCATGATGTTCCAACTGATGAGCAAGAGGGCACAGTAACACCATATTGATCTCCTCAATTTGCATACTCCATGTTGCTCATTTGCATGTTTTTTTCATTTGCATGTCATTATGCACTCATCTACATGTGCTGCATGTTGTGCAATTTCGAGTAATGTGCTTTTATACAAACAGTGCTTTTGGATCACCCACACTTGGCACATGGGTGCTAATGATGCTATTTTTTACTGTGCATTGTGTAACCCTATGAATCCCTATATTTACATCTAGCATTCCTGTTTGTCTTTTATTTCCCATAAATACATCTGCTTCTTCCTTTTCCAAACTTTTTTTTTTTTTGGCCCCAAACCTTATGATCTTCAAGCATACAGGTGCTTCCCTTTGTCAATGTCCTACCTTTTAACTTATTTTCAATAAACAGGATTGTCTGTGAATATCAAACTGTGAAACTCATGATTCACCACTCAGTATTTTGCTATAGATCTAATTTATTCCTAAATGATTCTATTTGTATGAAATTGCCTACTGATGTATATTATCTGTCTGCATTCAACAGCAGATGCATTAACCAAATGGCTGCTGTTGGACATGTATTTATTATTAGGCAGCATGACAAATAGTCAAAAGCTGATTCAGGAAGACATTCAATGACTCTGTTCTGCCAGACTGGCTGTTGAGTGAGAAACTTCCTCCAAGGATAGATAGAGATTTGGAGTATATTAATTACTCATGGGATGGATCTATCCCTGTACATAGGGAAAACCTCAGCTTTGAATATTTTTTTGTTTGCAAAACACAATTCATTGAGAGAAATATGATAAATTATGTTTCACAAAATTCCATTTTGGCCATTGCTAGGGACTTCATTTCACTGTTTTCTTTATGTTGTATTATTTGTTTTTTATACATCATGATTTTTAATTTAATATGGTTCTCATTTATTGATATATGTCTCACCATTTTCTGAAAGGAGGCCACAATGGATCAGTCCACCACTCCAGCTGATCATAAATACTGTAACTAAATAAACAAGTTAATTTTTTAATTTATATTCTGTCTCCTACCTCCCCAAATCTACTAGGTCAGAGATGTAAATGCCATACAGACAACTGTCGGCACATTTAGTTTTACAGGCTCACTCGTTGTTGCTGTACCACCAGGCCTCCAATAGTGGGTAGTCAAGCACTGTCCAAAACCTATGCCCTTCTTTCTTTAGAATGGTAGGTATTTGCTGCTGAGTTCTCCAGCCAAGGTGGACCCAAAGGGGATACCCATGCCACTGACTCCACCTAGTTTACAGCTGCACAGATAAATGCCCTGCAGCGTAAATACACACACACACACACACACACACACACACACACACACACACACACTTGGCCTCTCTCCCTCTCTCTCTCTTTCTCTCTCTCTCTCTCTCTATCTGCAACTGGCACAGGAACAGTAGTCAGGGAATCAATTATTTTTTGTATGGAGAAGTCTGTCTTGCACTCTTTTATGTTTATTTTGCTTTGTTAATCCGGTTAGCCGTGACTTGACAGACCACTTAAAAGGAAGAGATCTGGGGAGAAAAATGTCCAGTTTTCCAGTTTAGACATAATATTGAACAACAGCATACAATTACAAGACATTTGCTTTTCAAATTAGGTATGTCAAATTGCCTCAGAGTCAATAGTATTTACAGAGACATATAACATTTAAAGCAATACATATGATTCTGTAACGTAGACATTTAATTAATGGTATGGAACTGTATATTCATACATTATTTTTATGAAGCTTTGGTGCATATAGTATTATATAGTTAAACAAGTGCTGTGAGAAAGTCATAGTAATATGTAAACAGTAATAAATACTGGGATATGGGCTAAACAGGTATCACCATGCACCCAAGTTGCTGTGAGGCACAGCACTGGAAACGAAACACAACACATACCATAAAATCCTGCAACTATTTAGTACCAAAGATGCTAGACACTGAAATGCAAATGTGAATATCACATTCAAAGCACAGAATTATCGTATTGTAAATACAGAAATGCTAGATATTGAAATGTAAAGATCCAGTACAAAACAGAGAATGATCTTATTCACTATAAATACAAAAACAACACACTTATAGAAATTATGCAGGGAAACCAGTTGAGCTATCAAATACATTTCAACAGAAAGTCAATTTGGAGAAAGAATTGTGATGAAACAACATTCAGAACAGTGGAGTTTCCCCTTTTCTCCAATGTTATGTGATCTCATAGCAAGTATATACAAGTTCAGGGATGTGAGGGTATTCCCCACATGGGGGGGGGGTGCAGGGGGGACTGCCCCCTGCAAAAAAAAAATATATGTATATATCCAAAGTCCGTTGTTTCGGCTATTTTCTCACTGAATTGACTTTGGGTTAAACTAGATTCAATCAATCAACATGCTTCCAACTTAGCCATCGAAACCCCTCTTTGTGAAGGAGCCTCCCACACCCCTGCTTCAGATACATATACTAAAGCGTAAGTTGTACTTTGCAGAGAAAAAGGACATACTTCTTTTGCTGGAATGGCAAGTATTCTCATTAATCCAAGCTAACACAACCTCAAAAATAAAAAAAACAACACTCCACCTTGGTCAGGATCAGCCACACCACACTGGGAATACAAGAGTCCACAGTCCAACTTCAAAAATGATACATGGCTTCCTGAAGCAGCTGTAAGGGGGGAACTGAAAGACTAATTGTACACAGACCTCTCAGTTGTCCCTGTTCTGGAGGAATGTACCAATTTTCAGGCACATTTTGATGTACCTATTTTTGAAGGCATGTTCCCATTTTCAGGCGTAATTTAGCCCTTCACACAATTTTTTGAACCCCCCCCCCATCACATGTGACTTTTAAAGCTGTCTAGTACACAGAAAAATCACACTACATGATTAACATAATACTGACAATAATAACGTAAAGAAAGAGAACACACATTTTTCATTGCTGTATTTTCACAATGAAAACTAAATGACACTGCAGAATTTTGCAATACAGTTCATTAAAGGCTACATATTTGTACACTGCCTCTTTGATAATGTGCCTATAGTTTTCCATCATTTTTGTTACTTTCTGATTTTAAAACATCTATGTCCGACTACTGTCCCACATTCCTACTGGAAGTAGGAAAGGTCATGTGCTTTTCGGTATTCAAATTTTATGTTAACTAGATGCCCGGATCTTTTTGATGGATGTATATACTTTGGAGAAGTCTTTGTACCTATTTTCAACGTCTGTAGATTGAAAAGTAAGAGTATACAAAAAAAAAAAAAAAGAAACACATATGTACATAATCCCAAAACTAAAATATCTAAAGAACAAAATGCTGAAGACCACAGTGTCTAAAAATCTTGAATGTTAACATGGGTCCTGCAGAAGGAAAAGTCCAGGAGTTCAATATTGTGGTCCTTCAGCATTTTGGTCTTCTGATATTATGGTTTCAGGATTCTGGGTTTCAAGCTCGTGGGCTTCAAGACTGTAATAGTAAACTGTGTGCATGTGTGTACACATGCATGTCTGTTCACTCAGATTGAGGTTATAGTACCTCAGAGCACCTCCCTTCCTCCAAGATGTACAAGTAGCAGAGATGAGGGATATTCAGGTCCACACATTCTGGGGATAGCTGGGTTGAAGCTCCCACACAATTCCACCTCCACAAAAGCATTTTAAAAGCATTACTGAGAGTTTTGAGAGTAAGTCTTAGGTTTTGCCATTTATTTTTTATTTTACTATAATTGTGGGATGCAGTTATGGGTCTTGCACTTTGAGTTATGAGATAGAGTTATCAGGGTGTGTGAGTGCAGCTGAATACATCAAGGTACACAGGGTGCTAATACTCCACCCAGGAATATGTATTTTAATAGTGATTTTAATGGTGAATATTACTACATTTGTGTTACATGCTGATAAATTAAGCTACTTAAAAGAACATTCCGTGTGTCCATGTATAAGTACTACTTCAATGCTAAAGTGAAAATATCCGTAATGTAAATCTATAACACGCCACAACCAAAATATTTTAGCACAGAAGTTCCTGTTTGATTAAATAGTTATGATGTCTAAACTAGTGTAATATTTTATGTTATACGAGATTGATATTATTTTATGTTATAAACACTCCTGCTGCGTGAGCATAGAATATAGTGCTACATATCTTGATACTAACATTTCGAGATGCTTGATTAGACATCAGCTTCCACTTTTCCTACTTTCCTTCTTTAAGGTGTAGTTTTCTCACTCATCTCTGCTACATATACCTTATTTCCCCTTCCTTTATCATTTCTCTTTCTCACCTTACGTCTTGTAAACGGTACTGCCATTTTGACAGCTGTGTTTCATCACTATGTATTTTGTTCAAATAGTCGCCAATTAAATTTCACTTACACCTCCAAGTGAAGCATTAGCCCTTTCTTTACAGTTATCCATGTACTGTTTATGCACATTGTAGAGCACATCTCTGAATCTTGGCTGCTATACAGTAACAAGGCTGTTGCAGTCACTGTTGAAACAGTAGGTGCAGCTGGCTTTGTTTATTTTCTGTAAATTAGTACTCCCTGGTAATGGCATCTTTAAAAATAACTTCTATCCTATATTTCTAGAAGCCAAGTGAGAAAAAAATGATTACAGCAGACTTGTTATGAGGGGAAAACTTGGGAAGGCTCCTTTTCATGGCATGGATTATTTTATTTACTCTGAGAACTGCAGGTAAGCATGGAAGGGACAGAAGATACAATGCTGAAACATTGTAGCAACAGATAAGCTAGGTGGGGAATGGCAATGTGGTGCTATATTAGAGGATAATGTTACTGCATTTATTTGAGTGTAGGGGGTAATATATGCACCACCTTGGTTGCAAGTCGGTAAGTGCCATCGTTGCCACAAGAGGCACTATATGGTCATAGTTCACTGTTCCCTGAGCAGTCCTAGCTAATGAAAAAGTCAGTCTCAGCCAAACTATGTTACTGCTGAACACATTGTAAATTGAAATTCAAATTGTCATCTACAATGCAGAAAACCACAATATTTAATTCTTATATTTAGTTCAAGTTCAATGGTGTTCTGAATATTAAGAACTAAATTGTTTTCTGTTATCTATAGGCCATGTTCATTCATACTAAATCATTGCTCCTGATACCTGTCTGTTCTGTAGCCTTCCTGCCTGATCTTTTAATGCAGAGGTTCTCTGGGTTGGTTTTTGACTTGGGTACCTACTATGTGTAGTTTGCATGTCCTTCCTGTGTTTATATGTTTTTTTCAGGTACACCAGCATCCTCTCACATCTGAAAGACATGCAGCAGATACACTGGCAACCCTAAATTATCCACAGGCATACATCTCAACTGTCCAGATTTTTGCAGAATGTCCAGATTTTTGTCTCATATTTTTTTGGTCTATTCCTCTTAAATTTGTGGATTTTATGTTTTTTCCATTGGTTTCTCTCCAAATGGTTCTCTGATCCAACATCAAATCCATACTAGAGGAATGGACAGAATATGAGAACACAGATATAACGTTATGGTGAGTGCGTAACTTTCATTTTTGTGCCTTTTTATGTTAATAGCTAGACTTTTTTTCCCTTGGCACGCATGCTTGATTATTTCCACTTTCACTTAGATTATAACAGGCAAAACCTTTTCAGATTTAATCACCAACCACCTGATAATGATAGAGATTTGCTTCACTCGCTAGATGACAGTGCGCACTGTCCATTGAAAATGTTTATGCATATAAGGTATAATTGATTCTTGATAGACTGATTAATAGCCCATGTGACAATGACAATGTCTCCCTTTCCAGGATTTATATTGCCATTTCTCATAGCATCATAAATAAAAAAATGAATAAAAAGAAGTTACAAATCACAAACTAGAATGACTGACCAAACAAATGAAATAACCAACACTAATATATTGGTACATTTGATGCATATGAAGCATCAATAAACCAATGTCTAGAACTTTGTATTGCTTTTACCTCATACATACCTGATCTACCAGATGTACTCGATCATCCTAAACTATGATACCACATCATTACTGCTCTAAAGCCATTACATATAATCTAGTCCACTGTTTCATTTTACTAGTATCTGTTAACTTTCCTAACCTAATTACTACCACTACCCATATCTGCACCTTTTCTACTTCTCCTGCTTTAACTTTAGTCTCCCTTTCATAATTCACTTATGTAACTGCACATCAGTTTGTTAGATATTTTATGTATGTATTATTGATCAGG
Source organism: Protopterus annectens (assembly GCF_019279795.1). Classification (NCBI taxonomy): domain Eukaryota; kingdom Metazoa; phylum Chordata; order Ceratodontiformes; family Protopteridae; genus Protopterus; species Protopterus annectens. The sequence continues at coordinate 1,042,910,795 of NC_056746.1, forward strand.
TTTCCTCTTCTTACTCATAATGTAAACCATTGTTCTCTAGTTACTGCACATTGTTTGTTTCATTTCAATGTACCCCAGTGTGAGCCTGTGAGGGATCATAAACCACACTAAATTACTAGCAGAAGAAAGGGCCAGAATCATTATTTGTATACATCCTGATTTACATAAATAAGTAAATAAACAGATTTTTCATGCAAATAATTTTCTGCATTATCCTTTATAAGCATAACCTTCCCAGAGTTGCACTAAACTCCCCCATATGAGTTCTGAACATGTAGCTAACATGCATGCCTTTGTTTTACCGCCATAGACTTCTGTTCCCCGAGTATATCTCCAGTACATGTATCTTAAAGCTGTATGGTGAGGAAATTCTACCAGCATCAGGCAAGAATATTTTCTTGTGCCATGAGTCATGGAACAGATCAGCATACTTATGGTGGCCTTGTAAGTCAAACATCTCTCACCAATCCAAGTGTCATCCATTCCACAGCCATTTGCTTTGAAACTCATCTGTTCTGTTTCTTAGTTCTGGGACTTTTTCTTCACTAACATAGCAGCAACGTTCCACTCCTTGAATTGCACCACCCCTGAAACAAGAAAAAACACAAGTCTCAGTATACCGTATCCATTTTTTTGTTTGTTTTTGAAGCATGGTTGATAAACTATGTTCACAGTGACATGCTTTACTAACTGAAAAGTTTATCTATAGTCCCACCTCTGCTTTCTTGTTTTTATAAGGCTTCTGTCACTTTGCTGCTTTCCTCCAAACTGCCTCCCTCCAGCATGAGACTTTTAAACGCCATCATTTCCACAATTGTACACAGTATACTAGACGGAGTCCTATCTGCAATGAGAGAAAACAACTTCCTGTATTCCATTAGTGATGCCTTGAACCAGGGATTCCAGTTGCTCTGTTCACTAATTGTTTATTTATTTATTTTATTAATGTAATTTCATTGTATTTATTAACCAGGGTATCACACTGGTCTCAAAAGACCAGTTTCAGGTTTAACCCTGGTGCAACCAAAACAATAACATAAAAAATTACAATGCAACAATCATATCATTAAATGAACTGAGCAAGCATACATGTTAAAACGGTGTTTAGGTCGTATGATCAGCTGCTCCTGTCCCAACCATACCTCTCAACTGCCTCATATTTTTGGTTAGTTACTCATAAAATTTGTATTTTTCTGGCAAATCACTGAGGATTTAGGTTAATAAATAATGCTATAAATTTAACTTTCTGACTTGGTAACTGTAGGAAAATGCACGCTAAAACAAATCCTGTTATTCTAGTAACTTTCTAAGTTTACAAGAGCAATATTTAAAATCTGTCCCTATTTTTGGGCCTTTGTCTCCCCATTATTTCAGGCTTTGCCCAGATTTCTTGCTCTTAGAGGTTGAGAGGTATGGTCCCATCCCCTTTCACTTGTACCCAGCATAGTCCCTTAGTTATCCAAGCTGGGTGTTCTTTTCTTGGGTCACATTAAAACCTCCTTCTCTAACATTCAGAGTGTCTTTCTCTGCTTTAGAGTCTCCTACAGTATAAAGGCAGCAGAATAATAAAAACAGAACTTCTGTAGAGTCGGCTTGTTACCATAGATGGTTACAATATTAACATAATATGTGAGACACTGACTGACAAGCATGAACAACACCCAGTTTAAACAAGACTAAGGCAAGATAAATGACATTTTGGATTCTTGAGTCTAACTGCAAGGTGCAGTTAGACTTTTGCTTAAACTGCTGCTACTCATGGTTCCAAATCCACTCTTCCTGCCTGCCTATGCAAATACTATATGGTGCTGTTGGGCCTAAGAATGAGAGCGCCATCAAGTGGTGGTGGAAGGAGTGACTACAGAAGACAAAAAATTACTTCTGTACTCTGTGCATATAAATTCAAGATTTCTGAAACTGTCCCCTTTGGTTTAATACTGCACTAAAATAAACCAGCTCAGATAAGGATACTGTCTCTCTAAAATACATTTTAGATGGCTGTTTACAAGCAAGCAGTTTGCTAAAAATGCAGTAAAAGAATTTCAGTGAAGCCCTTCCTCCCAAGTCATTCACCTGATTTATTTGTAATTGTGATATTGGCACTAATCTGGCATGTCCAGACCCAGGTGGAATTTCTGTGTTAGTCAGGGGAAAATGAAAAGCAGCCGGTTCAACAGGCAAAAGAAACATTTTGTAACAAGACTGTCCAGCAATAAATAAGGCAATAAAATGACAGATGCTCTCCAAATCAGCAGCTTAAGAATAATAGAATCAATTCAGTGACGAATGCTGTAAGGACAAAATTAGAATATTTACAACTTCACAACTGTAGGGTCTTTATCTGTTTTATATGAATCCATGTTTCATACATGCCAGTGTCATAAGCAGGGGCTTAGCATTGCTTGGCAGATATAAGCAATGACAGCTGATGTAGCCTCATGGAAAACTATATGGTGTTAATAAACGTGTAATTATTACTAAAAACAGACCTTGAATTCTGAAATGTTCAGCTTAACTTTATGTAAATGTGAATTCTTTTTAGAGCCTAAATACGTTTGTTACAAGTACATGTGTAAGCATATATTCCTTTCTCCTGTCTGCCTTTGATGAATACATTTTTTAATTAAAAGTCCTCATTAAGGTAAGCCTGTATCTGGATACTTTTATCTAGTGTTATTTATAGGCTGATTTACATTAAACAGGAGTGCAAATATCCCAGGGTGTATTGTACATGTTGTAGCAGAGAAAGAGGATGAGACACAGAACATCTGTACTGTAAGACATGAGACACATGAATACAATACTTCTGGATTCTACTGGGTTACTGGTCTTTTGGTTGTTTCTTTATATTATTTTATTTTGTTTTAGTTGTGTATTATTACATAGCAATAATGACTCTGACAACAGGTACAGATGGCTAAGTTAATCCAGTCACTCCATTTTCATGCCACAAATTCTACTTAAACTTCTTCCATATTTTCATTATTTCAACAGCATACATATTCCTGCCAGGTATTTATTTTATTCATACACCATACCTTCTCTGATATAATGTTCCTTACATTACCTGATACCTAACCGCTTTCAGTCTGTGATATGTTCCACCATTCCAATACACTTCTTTTTTTTCACTGTCAGTTTCATAGTTGTACAGTTTCAGCCTTAACTACAATGTATGATCTGGATTTGAACAGTAGACCCAGAGTCTGAGGAGCTGCTGGGCAGATGTAGAATTGATAGGCCGATTGCCATTTCTGCCGTCTTACAGGAAGTGGCCTAGCTCTTCCACCTTATGGAAGATGTGACATGTTCCGCTGCAGAAGCATCTTCTGGGGGGGAGAACAGAAACTATCCCCAAGTTGCATGCATCTTTTAGATGGCAACATGTACAAAGATCCAATATATAAACTGGATATAAAATGCATACATTGCCACTTCAAGCACACAGCCCATTAACGGACTAGGACATTGAGGATAAAACTCCAAGCCACTGCAGAATAAAGGATGCCCGTTCGTTAACTGTTGCCAGCTATCACCAGCATTTAAGAGGGGCACTGATAAAGCAAATCCCTTCCCTGGAAAAAAGAGACCTCCAATTTGGTGATGTGTGGTGCTAAAGGTCAGTAGGCAGAAAGGTGAACAGGAAAATTAAATTACTATCAGAGAGAAGAGTCTGAATCAGTATTTTAAGACACCCTGAAGATTTTTCAAAACATTAAGCCCCTCTGTTATCTTCTCTTCATATAGAATAGATAGTGGTTTAGTTAGGCTTAGTATTGTTAAGGAATTAAATTGTGTACATGTTCAATTGTTTCTTTTAAACATATTTCTCATTTCTTTATCGTTTCACACCTCCAGAGTGAGACATAGTATTCCAACCAAAGCATTACTAATGACTTATACAAAAGCACTGACAGCTTGTTTTCCTGCTGACAGTCCTTCCCATATGTTTCAGCATTCCCCTGGCTCTACCATACCTCTGGAGTACTGATTCTTTGCTTCTTAGTTCATCAGCTATAGTTTTCCTAGATGTCTTTAATGCCTAGAAAGGATATATGTTCTATACATATGGTGTTAGCATCGCTCAACTCTTCTGTTCTTCTCTTAATCAGAAGAGTTTACTTTTTGTCATAAAAAATGATTTTCAGCTCATAAACAATGTGTCTGCTTTATTCATATAGACTGCAGCTGCAACAAGGGCACCATCTGCAGGCTATTAGTATTAGTGCTTGATAAATGACATTTCCTTTGACTACATATTTATTCAGTGTAATATAAGGCATAACTTAGGTAAACTATATTAAATCAAACAAAAGCTCCGTGTTATGAATGTTACACCTTAAAGATATATATATAAAAGCTGTTTATGCCATTTTTGGTTTTCTGAAATACTCAGGCCAAGATGATGTATAGTGACCCATTAATTAAGGTTTCTGTCACAAAACTGTAGTTTTACAATCTCATCTTCCATCCCCTGTCTTTGTACAATTTTACATTTTCCATGTGTGTGCATGTGCTGTTTTTCTTCAATCTTCCAAAAATAGTATCTGCAGAGAAAAGGAAATGGCAAATCTAAAGCATGACCATAGTTTTGCGTTACAAAACATGGCATAAAAAAAGCAGAGCTAAGTGAAGGCGAAATATGATGTACTTTAACAGAATGCAGTTCAGCAGCAGTATTATTTTGGATACTTCATAGCCAAGCAGGTGCTGAGTCAAAGATAATGGACAAAACTTTGTTGCCTTCATAATTCACAGTAAGACACTTCATATATTTTCTTTAAGTGTTGTGACTTTTAAACTGCTTTACTGAAGCTAATGCTGTTGTTGTTTCTTTTGGCTTTTCCCGGTTAGGGGTCACCACAGCGGAACTCCGGTCCGCTAATGATTGGCAGTTGATTTTTACGTACCGAGTTGCCAGCCCTGATGCACAACCTTCAACGAAGGTATGCCCATTCACGCATCACACCAAAAGCATTATAATATGCATCCTTTTGTTAAAGAATGGAAGTATTTGTCATCCTACTTTTTCACTGTATTATTTTAAAACTGGATACAAATGCGTACTTAGAAAACCAGTGAAAACATACATGTCTTTCTTATCCATCAAAGTATTCATAGCATCTGCCCTCTAATCCCATATAAGGCACTGTTCCACTTACTTAAAGATAAGTGTAAATTATTCTCTTTCCACTCTCCTTGATTCCACTTCTGTTTCCCAAAAACTTACTCTTGTACATTTGGAAATATGAGCAGTCTCTAAACTTCTAATCCATCTAGTATGCCTTTTGCAATCGTAATTGGACAAATCATATCAGCCCTGCCCACTTCTACCTCCCCTGAGAACAAATCAAAGTAAATTAAATATTTTATATACACCTTCCCATGTCACATTCTATTTTTAGTAATCATCTTTTTGAACCCCACTAATGATACAAACATTATTTCATGCTACATGCCTTACAGAACTGTTTAGTGTGTTCGAAATATGGTCTCTCATAAAACATCAGGATAACCTTTTCATATGTAGAGCTCAAATGCCATACTATGCACCACAGAATCTTGTTAGCCTAAACAAACATTCTTTCACATTGAACTTCAAATTTACATTTAGGAGCAGTCCATGTGAGACTTCCAAAACATGACACCCTCACAAAATGAAAACACTTCCTACAAAAATTCTTTCTACCAGAATGTATTCCACTTTTGTATGATTAACTATAATTTCTATCTCTTACATACTGCTGAATCATTTGCCAAAAAGGGGAACACTTTACCTTGCTCAATAATTATAGCAGTACCAGGAAATATGTAAGATGAATGATACAGGTCGTAGCATCAATCCTTGAGAAATACTGTATATTGTTCATATCTCATCTCTCATCTTTGAGCTTTTACTCCTCTCATCCCACAGAAACTGGAATATATGTATATCAAAGATGAGAGATAAATCAACAAGAGTGGAGTATATGTCCTCCAATATAAAACATTCTACAACTGTCATCTCTGACGCCTGCAGTATTATTCTAGATATCTTCCATATATTTATCAGCAAAAGTGTTTGTTTTATTTCTAGCATACCTATTACTGGGAATTGATGTCAATAACTACTCATTAGGGACTTTAGTGACAGGCTTACAATTTTCACTTCTATATCATTCTCAGAAGAATTAAAGAAGTAGGGAAGATTTATATTTCTTACTGGATTGTCTCCATAAATTTCACAATTGTCTCAGGCATAACAGATCTCCATTTTTTCCTCGTTCATCCTGTGCATGCATGTTTGAGTGCATGCATGCGAATGCCTGCGTGTGTTACACATGCATACAAGCACACTACAGACATGTGTACAGACACACATGGCTCCTTAAATGAATGCCATTACTACACTTGTGCACAAATAGCAACTTTCCTGAGGTGCACATCACACCCCTTAACAGCTTGTGCCCAAGGCAACTATCCACGCTAGCTATGCTACCAGGTGCCATCTAACGTCCTTATGGACTTTACTCTTAAGTGAACTCTTTAGAAAGCAGTTACATGACATGACATGCAGCTTCTTGTAGATATATATATATATATATATATATATATATATATATATATATATATATATATATATAAAGTGTAGGGCACTGGATCGATTGTACACCTATACTGACTCCTATTTGGTTGACACCATTTGATTGACGCAAGCAGATGTTGACAGGTGTGTGAGATTGACAGTTCCTGGATAGGGGAATTTTCCCTTTCCCAGGGATTGTGTGATCTCAGAGTTAGTATATATGATTAGCAGGGGGTTGTGAGGGGCTCAGCCTCCCTGCAAAAACACGTGTAGTTGGTTTGCTCTGCTCTGGAGTAATCCCTGAAGTATGTGCAGAATGTGTCAGCATTTCCACTGTCAACATTTCCATGTTCTGTGCATTGGTGTAGGTGCACAACTGAGCCAATGTCCTACACCTATATATATATATATATATATATATATATATATATATATATATATATATATATTTTACACACACACACACACACACACACACACACACACACACACACACACACACACACACACACACGCACATGGGTTATCTTCACTTTATCAAATGGTCACTGTTGACAGAGTGAATTGCTTGGAAAAGTGGTCGAGTACTTTTGGCTGGAAGACTGGGTGTGAGTGGATAAGTTAAGTGTGTTTGAATATTAATGCCCAAATGTTTCAGCTATACTAGAGGATTCAGCAATACAGGTGGGGGTGTTTTTGGGTTCGGGTTAGAGGAAGGATAGTGTGTGTGTGTGTGTGTGTGTGTGTGTGTGTGTGTGTGTGTGTGTGTGTGTGTGTGTGTGTGTGTGTGTGTGTGTGTGTGTGTGTGTGTGTGTGTGTGTGTGTGTGTGTGTGTGTGTGTGTGTGTGTGTGTGTGTGTGTTTATATGTGTGTGTGTGTGTGTGGTATGCGTGTGTGTGTGTGTGTGCTGTATGTGATATGTGCCTGAGAGTTTTGTGTAATGGCTGTGTTAGTGAAATAGTTGTTCTAAGATAAGGTATAGGGTTAGTGTCAGGGCCACATTTAGGGTTAGCATTCATTTTCCTAACCCTAACTCCGCTGTAGCCCCTAACCCCCATTTCTACATCTTACGTTAGAATGATCCTTTTCCATAACACTATTATTATTCATACAAAGTGCGTCTGGATCTAGTGGTAATATTTCATTGATTGGTTGGAAAAGGAAGTGGTTTGGTTTCATTTTACTATGGGTTTTTCTTTTGATGTGATACGTTTTCAATATGGTGAGTTTGCTCCCTAGTATGCAATTAGTTTGTATTTATACACTAGTACATTTGACTTTTTGGCACTTTATATATAAATAGATAGATAAAAAGATATAGATATAGAGAGAGATAAAGAGAGACCGATTCAAAATAGCATGTCTGAATATATTTAAAGACGTTTTACATAATTGCAAATACCAGTCCTTTGTCATTTTTAATTCTGGTACACTCTGTATATCTGTTTGGTTTCTTCAATGGTCTATCATATCTGAGTAATTTAATAATTGAACAGGACTGTTTAGGCTAGGCATTTTGTCATCCATGTGGGTCACTTCTTGCTACACAACAGCTTATCTTGGAGACATAAACTGAAAACTTTCTCTGCAACCCTTGGCTATCACAGCTCTCACAGTCTATATTTTATTCTGCTTGTATTAGTTGTGAAACTCATCTTCCTAAAGCTTTCATTTTGCTGCATTTGTCTTATACAGATGTCTGGGACATAGTTCTCAACTTCTTTGCTCAGTTAATTTGGACAAAGCCAAACAATTAATGGAGGACAAAAGCTCAAAATCAGGGACATTTTTAAAATATTATTCTAATCCACACAAAAATTAATAGAACAGCAGATTTTCCATCTACGTACATTTTCTGAATAATATGAAGTGTCAAATTCCAGTGTTTGGCATAACTGACTGACTGTCATCCTCAGCGATTTATCAAAAATCATACATTTTACAAGGGACAGGAAAAATATGAGACAAAATCAGAGAGATTTTATTTTATTTATATTTATTTACCAGGGTAATGCATTAAACAATATTGACCAATTTTAGCTTCAGCTCAGGTGACATACGAAACATTTCACAAACAAGAAATACAGAAATGAAAGCAATACCAGAGTAATCCAGACTAATTACATGATAAAAACAGTGTTTATACATTCTTGGGAACAAGCACAGTGCAACGTACAGTCAGAGTGTAATGTGCAATAAATACATTAGCTTCTGAATTGGGTCAAGCTTTAGTGACTTGCTTGAGGTGAAAAGAATTGAGAAAGAGATATGTTAGGTGATATATCCCATGAAGTAGCATTTGGCTTGGATGATGTGCTTTTTGAGTTGCATTCTGATTTTGGAATAAGTGTTGATTTCTTTAATGTCGATGGGAAGAGCTTGCCAAAGAGTAGGTGCCTGAGAGGAGAAAGCATGTGCAGTCTGTGGGGTTTGGTTCTAGGGGTAATGAGAGTTGGTGTGACAGAGCATGTGCAGTGCTGTGGGGGTTGGTTCTAGGGGTAATGAGAGTTGGTGTGACAGAGCATGTGCGGTGCTGTGGGGTTTGGTTCTAGGGGTAATGAGAGTTGGTGTGACAGAGCATGTGCAGTGCTGTGGGGTTTGGTTCTAGGGGTAATGAGAGCTGGTGTGACAGAGCATGTGCAGTGCTGTGGGGTTTGGTTCTAGGGGTAATGAGAGTTGGTGTGACAGAGCATGTGCAGAGCTGTAGGGTTTGGTTCTAGGGGTAATGAGAGTTGGTGTGACAGAGCATGTGCAGTGCTGTGAAGTTTGGTTCTAGGGGTAATGAGAATTGGTGTGACAGAGCATGTACAGTGCTGTGGGGTTTGGTTCTAGGGGTAATGAGAGTTGGTGTGACAGAGCATGCGCAGTGCTGTGGAGTTTGGTGCTGGGGGTAATAAGAGTTGGTGTGACAGAGCATGTGCAGTGCTGTGGTTTGGTTCTAGGGGTAATGAGAGTTGGTGTGACAGAGCATGTGCAGTGCTGTGGGGTTTGGTTCTAGGGGTAATGAGAATTGGTGTGACAGAGCATGTGCAGAGCTGTGGGGTTTGGTTCTAGGGGTAATGAGAGTTGGTGTGACAGAGCATGTGCAGTGCTGTGAAGTTTGGTTCTAGGGGTAATGAGAGTTGGTGTGACAGAGCATGTGCAGTGCTGTGGGGTTTGGTTCTAGGGGTAATGAGAATTGGTGTGACTGAGCATGTGCAGAGCTGTGGGGTTTGGTTCTAGGGGTAATGAGAGTTGGTGTGACAGAGCATGTGCAGTGCTGTGAAGTTTGGTTCTAGGGGTAATGAGAACTGGCATGACAGAGCATGTGCAGAGCTGTGGGGTTTGGTTCTAGGGGTAATGAGAGTTGGTGTGACAGAGCATGTGCAGTGTTGTGAAGTTTGGTTCTAGGGGTAATGAGAATTGGTGTGACAGAGCATGTGCAGAGCTGTGGGGTTTGGTTCTAGGGGTAATGAGAGTTGGTGTGACAGAGCATGTGCAGTGCTGTGAAGTTTGGTTCTAGGGGTAATGAGAATTGGCGTGACAGAGCATGTGCAGTGCTGTGGGGTTTGGTTCTAGGGGTAATGAGAGTTGGTGTGACAAAGCATGTGCAGTGCTGTGGGGTTTGGTTCTAGGGGTAATGAGAATTGGTGTGACTGAGCATGTGCAGAGCTGTGGGGTTTGGTTCTAGGGGTAATGAGAGTTGGTGTGACAGAGCATGTGCAGTGCTGTGAAGTTTGGTTCTAGGGGTAATGAGAATTGGCGTGACAGAGCATGTGCAGCGCTGTGGGGTTTGGTTCTAGGGGTAATGAGAGTTGGTGTGACAGAGCATGTGCAGTGCTGTGGGGTTTGGTTCTAGGGGTAATGAGAGTTGGTGTGACAGAGCATGTGCAGGGCTGTGGGGTTTGGTTCTAGGGGTAATGAGAGTTGGTGTGACAGAGCATGCGCAGTGCTGTGGGGTTTGGTTCTAGGGGTAATGAGAGTTGGTGCGGCTTGTGAGTGGTGTCTCAGGTGGTATGAGATGTTTTGTCTAGATGCTCCTGCTTTCACCCTATGTAAATTCAAGGGAATTTCCCCATTGAGCTCTTTATACTCCTTGCTCCATGCTACCTTCAAACTATTATTTTCTATTCTCCTAAAACAAACTTAAGCTAACATTCTCTGATTAAGCAATTTCTCTCCCTTGACTTCAAGTACGTAAATATTGTAAATATCAAGTAACCTCAGATCCTTATATTAATGACAGTTGAAACTTGCTACTCTGAATGGAAATACCTGTAAACTGTGTTCTCTATTACCTTTAATTGTGTTTATGATGTACATTTTATGCATTTGCATTTCCTGACTGTATGAATTTTATACATGTATTTTACCTTTAACATTATGTAACCTTTATTGTATTGTATCGTATTGCTTATGGAGCTTTTCTCCCCGGGTCTCCACTGAAAATGGGCACGTTCTGGTCCAGTGGACTTCCCCGGTAATCCAACTGAAATAAATAAAGATGCAAGGGGAGTAAATGTGTGGAGTTGGAGTAGTTTGTAAAGTTGGGATCCTAAAAGTAGGTTAGATATTTGTTTTATGACTAGCCAATTGACTTTTTCTAGGGTGATACAGTAATGCTCATAGAAAGGCTATTTTGTAATGAATTGGCAGGTGCTGTTAGAAATAGTCTGAACTTTAGCAATGTTTTTCTTGAAGGCAGATGCAAAAATTGGGAGCCCATAATTCATTATGAGAAAGGAGAATTCCTTTGCCAGTGGCTGCCCAGGCTGGTTGAGATAGAAAAGGGTTGATCTTTTCGGTCCAGAAGAGGAGGGAGTTTATTTTGGCTCTCACTTTGTCCAAGTGGAAATGGAAGTTTGGTGACTGACCAAGCTGTAGTGTTAGGTATTTGAAGGTGGAGGTTGTCTCTATGAAATGGTTATGTAGGTCAAAGATAGTGTAAGAGTCAGGGGTCTGGTGAATTTTCCGTGGAGTTCCAAAAACATAGTTTTGGTCTTGGTGGGGTTGAGAAGCAGTTTATGGTTTATGAACTACTGGTGGTACTCATGTAAGTCTGACTGGAGTTAGCACTGAATGTTGGTATGAAAGTGACCTGATTGGTAAATGACTATGTCATCAGTGTAGAGAATATGTGGGAGACAGAGGGGTCGCAAGGAAGTTTCCTCTCAAATACTTACATACCCACCATCCTATCTCCCCACCCTACAAATACCATAAACTAACAAACAAACTTAGAGCTAGTCTAATAAACTGTTTTACACAAATCAAACTCTAAGATGACATCCATCCAAATCCTGGTCTCATTAATAACTTCTCTCAGCACCTACAACCTTCGCCTGGTACCACTCCAACTACCTCTATTCAGTCTATCATACATTCACATCCTTACCCCCCTTTCAAAAACCTCTATCTCTGATCTCCTCCTAACAAATTTCAATCTCCATAGCATTTTAAATAAAACCAGTGAATTCCATGCTGCCCTAGCCACCTACTCACCAGATATAGCTGTGATAACAGAAACCTGGTTAAAGCCCCCACATTAAGGACAGCGAAATTGTCACAGGCTAATTACAAACTAATTACATAAAGATTCTCTTAATTAACATCATAAGACAGGACAGACTAAACAAAAAAGCTGGGGGTGTCACTGTTATGTTTAAAGACACCGTCAAGGTCATACAAATAAACGGCACCCCCCTGACCTACCCAACTCTGAAATTCTGACTGCTCACCTAGATATCAATCCTAACAAAGCTATAATCATCATAGCCTCATATCTTCCTCCAGGCAATAACCTTTCCATCATTGAAAATCTACTTTCCTAGGCATCTACCAAATTCAACCAATAAACTATTGTGCTTGGTGACTTTAACCTGGATTGGCACACATGCTCATCCAATAACCCCTCCAACTTTCTAAATCTCTTCAACTTCACCCAAACAATAACCTGTCCAGCTCATATAGACAAACACTCCAACAGGCAGTCAACATTAGACTGGATCTTAACTAACAAACCTAACCTACATTACCTGCTTTCCTGGCTCCCTCAGCAACCATTCTCCAACCTTTTTATACAGGAAACACATGCATACTCAAGGCAACATCTCTTGTAAATACATCATTAATAAGAAAAACTTCTCCCCCGCTACTTTTAACCTCCTATTCAACAATGTGACTGGACTCCACTTAAACACCTACATTTAGACACAGCTGTTCAGTATTTCAGCAACACTTTCCTTACAACACTTAACCTTGCCCCCACTAGGAAAGTGCTCACTAAAGCTAAGCCCCTTCCTTGGCTAACCAAAGACACCAAATTACTAATGAATCGCAGAGATAAAGCCTGGTCAGATTACTATACATCCAAAGACAAAACTGACCTCTTAACTTACCAACAACTAAGAAACCTAACAAAGAAACAGATCAAAAAAGACAACCAAATGTACTTCCTATCGTGTCAACAGAAACACCATAATAACCCCCAAAAATTCTGGCAATCCATCAACCACTTCCTTAACCCTGATCATACCCCAGCTCCTCCCCCAGTCACCTCAAGTAACTCAGATCCAATTTCAACACTATTCAACTCCCACTTCATAAATACCATCACCTCCCTATTAGACAGCTAACCAACCCAGTCTCTCACAGTCCCCAGAGCCACCCCAGAAAATCTCAACCCCTTCACTTTCACACCCATACAAACTAATTACATAAAGATTCTCTTAATTAAACTTAAACGCTGTTACATTGCTGCAGATAAACTTGCAAATGAATTTCTAAAACTTGCCACTCAGTCAAGTGCCTACCCGATATCTATTTTGATTAATCGCTCCCACAACTTTCATGGTGACTCTCTCTATTCACACAAAATATCCAAAATCTGGAACACTGAGACCATAGCAAACATCTCTAGTCACCATCAGTTCAAACATCTTGCTAATCATTGGCTGTGCTCTTGCCATTCTCCAGGCTAATTCTTTCCCATTTCCATCACTTGTACCCCTACTTTGTTCACCTACCATCCCACAACTCCTGTTACTTTCTTGCAACCCTGGTACCCTCCTCACTCTACCTGGACTTCTTATTTATTGTCTCTTCCAGACTCTTTTTATCTCTACACCATTTCAGTGATTTGCAGAATTAAAGATATCTTCAACTACTTATACATGTTTTCAAATGTACTATGCTCATAACTGTACCTACATATGATATTTGACTGCGTGCTAAATTCATTATATTTTTTCTGATTAATTGTATCTTCTAGTATTGAATTTGTTTTTGTTTTGTATATAAATCACTATTGTGTAACTTTTATCCTTGGGTCTCGCTGAAAACAGGCCCTGACCCAGTCAGACATGTCCCAGTTAACAAATGTAATAAATAAATAAATAAAATAAGTTTGTTAATGAATATGGATAAAAGTAGTGGGAAAGAATGAATCCTTGTAGTACACCTTTGGTAATAGGTGCAGATTCTGATTGAGAAGATTCTGTTTTAACTCTGAAGTGCCTGACAGTGAGGAAGTTTTTAAACCAAGGAGCAGCATCTACTCTGAAACCAATTTCACTTACTTTGTTTTGGAGAAGATACTGGTCAATGAGGACAAATGCCTTTGTCAGGTCTATAAATAGGGCACCTGAAAGGAGGCCTGTATCAGAGTTTAGCAGGATGTCACCAGTCAGGGCCTAAAGTGCTGTCATAGTGATATTGTACCATGATCCTGATAGTGGTGAACTGAGGAACAGGTTTGTTCTAACTACTGGGGGGTTGTGATGGTGTATATTTGGTAAGGAAGTTATGGAAGTGGGAGGGTTAATACACAGTGACATGATGATTGGTTATATAAGTGTTTTTTGAAAATGCTTGTTACTGGTTGTAGGAGGTGAACAAGGTGAAGAGGAAAGAAGAAAGAGATAAAACAGGGTAGGTTATAGAAAGAGGAATATTTTACTGATTGGATATGTGTGTTGTGTTTGTACAGGTAGGTGTAAGTGGGAGTTAAGATTTCGAGTAATATTGTAGTACTGACGATGAAGGCAGAGAGATAACAGGGCTATGTGGTTTCATGGTGATGTCTTTTTAATAGGTGTGTCTTGATGATGTGACAGTGGGTGGAGATCAGAGCAAATATAATGGGTGGTGAGGGGAGTGGGCGGAGAGCAAAGCAGAACACAACGCATACTGTCTTGTGAGTTAATAAGTCAAGGCCTGTGCCTAACAGTGAGCTCAAAAAGGCTAGCTATAAATGCATGCATTATGCAGAACAGAGAGCTTGGAGAAAAAAAGGTAATGCTAATAATTGTAAGACAGTAAAGCAGTGTATGTTATTCCACCACTTTAATGGGGTAGTCTAACCCTAAAGGAAAGGTACCTATTGAGATGGAAGTGTTTTGAAAAGAAGAGTCCAGCAATGAGCAGCCATGGAGATATCTCCTGCTCTACATAGTTATAAAAAGAAAAAGTAGAATTGTAAGACACTAAGTGCATTTGGCAGGATAAGTGGGAAATGAGCCGTACGTGTTTTCTTTTTCCTTGCTTCTCCTTTCCTAAGGTACCTGTGGGAAGTGTTTGGGTGGAATCCACTGCACAGCTACTGTTTATTTACAGTGTGTGGACAGAACCAGGTAGCTTGGCAAAGAAGTGAAATACATGAGGAAGAAAAAGCAAACAGTACAACAGTAAAAGAACTAAGGATGGGAGGAGTTCATTTAAATTAGTAGAAAGAAGAGAAAATGTAACTTTGTTTCACTTTAGAAACTACACAGTAATAAGATAAACCTGGGAGTCATGTGACTACCACACAGCAGATATGTAAACAAATGCAGTACAACAAAACCCCTGAAGGTTTAAATGCAAAAATCACCATTATAATTCCCCCAAACCTCCCACTAAGTAAAAATTAAGCTAGAAACACAGTTTACTTCATGTGAAGAATACATGCAGGACTTAAATGAACACTGCAAGCTTATTAAAAAAAATCAATCAAACATCCTGTAAAACAGAATTGATACAACTATCCCTAATATGCTCTAAAATTAATATGTTTTCTATCCAAATCTACATGTCAGAGTGGAAACCAAACATAGTTCAACACTCTTAACTGCCTTTAGTGAAGCAAACAAAATCATAGCAACAACATTTCCATGATAGTACTATAACTATATGCAGAGAGAAATGACCAAGGCTGACGTGTCAGGTTGAGAGTGACAGATAGCAAATTGGAAGTGACCAAGAGTACCATACAGATATAAATTAAATAGGCAAGTGAGAAATGGAAGGTCCATTGGTGAGTATGTGTGTGTGTGTGCGGGGGGGGGGGGTGCTGTGAGACAGGACATCAGGATATCTTGTTTACAATACAACCAAGTAGATGAGATACCTAAGTAAATATAGAAACTTTGACAGCTATGGCCTGGGGTCCCTCATATACAGTTTTCCATCTTCTTCACAAGTAACTTAGAGGCTTGGTTTGACTACTTTACCAGCTACTTCAGCTTCAGCCTGTGGACATTCCTCCCTATGGATTTTGCATTCTAACTTTATCACCAGCCTGTATACCTGGTAGTTTCCTACAGTTACATTACAATAGTATTTGGATCTATTTCCTGTCACCTTAGTTCATGTGTCAAACTTTCCATATAATGATGTTCTAGCGCTGCATTTTTGACTGTCATGCAGAAAATAAAGTATTTTTCCAAGGGAATACACCCTGCATTCTCTCTAATGAGATGCTTTACCCTATACTTCATCTCTCTAAATGTTACACCTCCAGGGGTATCTAAGCTTGGTGAAAAGAAATGGTTGTCTGCTCTACAGTAAGCCTTCAAGATGGATATCCATGGCATCAGAATGCTCAGTGAGCAAAGCTTTCTCAACTTACCAAGTCCCAGCCCTGTGGCACAGTGTGCCATTCCCTTCTGCCCCCTTGCAGTCATATTCCCATTTTGAATCCCCCATGTGACAGATAATGCCCTGGCTGTACTTTGGATATTATTGAAATTTCTGATTAACTCAGTTCTTTGTGACAAATTGTGAGTAAAATATTTATTCTATCTACTTCCCTTTTAATAACATGAACATGAGGCACTGATGACAACGTTATAATCCATTCACTTGTCCCAAATACCTTCCTTTCCTTTTTGAATTCTGATGCTTATTGCTGTGTGTCCTCTCCAGTAATCTCTGTTTCCTCTTGTTTGTGGGCTTGATAAAAAAAATGCAAACACATATCTAACAGATGTAAAGAACACAAGAATACTGATTAGAAAAAAATTAGAATTTGTGCTTAAGCTTATACACAAGTTTGATGAAGGTAAGGTTTCACAGTAAAAGATCTGACTAAAATGAATCAATAATGCCTCATTCAAAATCTGGTAGAAAAATTGTTTTACTATTTTCATGCTGTTTGCCAAAAGTTTAAGGTAAGCAGCCTATAGAGAAAACTGGGAAATGTTGTGTCTTTTGGCTTTTCCCTTAGGGGTCACCACAGCGGAACTCCGGTCCGCTAATGATTGGCAGTAGATTTTTACGTGCCGAACAGTTGCCAGCCCTGACGCACAACCTTCAATGAAGGTATGCCCATTCATGCATGTCTCTACACAAAAGACGCTCTAGCTGAGAATAGATCAGGACAACGTCTTACTGTGAGGCGATAATGCTACCGCAGCACCACCACCGAAGTATAGAGAAAACTGGGAAATGTAAATTAAAATTTTAGTTGAAGAAGAGGTCACTCTTTCCTCACTGCTACTTGTTTGTAGATCTCCCCATTTACCCCAAGCAGTTTACAGTCTGCTGGTAACAGTTCTGATAAGCCTTGAAAGAAAATGTTCTTTCTATAGCCAGATTCCTGTCCCCATAGTGCATGGGATCCAATGATCAGTTCCAGCTTCACCAGCAGTTCAGTCTTCATTTTCCACACCAGTACAATCAGTACACCAGTACTACTGGCATGCATTCCACCAACATTAGTGTCAACATGACATGGCCTGGTGTCAGCTTTTTGGCTCTTTAGACTGCTGCTGTAGATTCTTCTTCTGATATTGGTAGGACTAGTACCAGTCCCACTACCACCATAGTCTACCTGGCATCTGACCCACCAGCATTGATTTACTCTATGTTAGTTCTATGAATATTGGCTTTATATTCCATATTGCATTGTCATTTGCCTAGTCAATGTTAGTTCAACAATGCATCCTTTTCAGGGACCCATAAGATGTCCTGTAAATACATTTATGGGTACTTCTGTGTTTACAGCTATGTTGACTATACAGTGAATATATCCATAATGATGTATCTATCTAGGTTTGTATCTCCCCTAACACCTGTTTCATACCTTTGGTTCAAATTCCTACCTACTAAGGTAAAGGTAGATTCTTTACAAGGTAAACATTTCAGGTATGAGATATATTTTAATATGTGTGAAAACAAGGGAACTTAGACTACTTTTAGATTTAAGTGACATAAGTCACTTCATTTTCAAAGAGTGCTTATCACACAGTAACTTATCCCTTGCTTATCCAAAGAAAAATTGGATGTGACCTTTAGATCTTAAAGACACTTACCTGCACAGCAGGACAGCCAACAATTCCCAAAGGTTTCTCCAACTTTTATATGTTGTTAGTGTGTTAGTGTGTTGTTTAACTGGGTTGAGAGCCATTTTGAATGTCCAGAATCTCTCCCTGGCTAAGTGGCTTGCTCAGTAGGCATTTGGAGACTGAGGAAGTCATGTCCAGGCACAGTCACTCAGCAGCAACAGTTGTTCTTCATCTTTCTCATACAAGTCACCTCTAAGGGTTGACAGAAAACACTCATGTAAGAAGAAGCATGTATAACCACTGCTAGAGTTCTGCCAATTGGCAAAGAGGATTAAGACTCCCCTATCTCCTCAGATGACCACAACTTTGGGGAGAGTTTTAGAAATGATGAGGCACCAACATAGTTATACACTGATGCCCCTGTCTCTGTTTAACTGATTTTGCAGGGGATACCAAACAGATCTTCTTAAACTCATTCTCTGATGAATCCACTCTTTTTTGAACCAACTGTACATGCTCACATGGGAAACATCTTGAAAGATGGAAAGACCTTAACCACTGTTGATGTCACATTTCTGACCCCACGGAGCTTCTTTGTTAGGATACAATAGAGTCCACTCAAACTTTGGTTCAGGCATGGCCAACAGCATCAGAATCTGAGATCTGGGAAGAACCAGCACTTTAGTTGTAATGTCTAGAATAGTCACCCACCAAGAAGCAGAAGTAATCGCCAACAGCAGTAAAATCATGCTCCTCATTCAGGGGAACAGCAATCCATGTCTTGAGGTCTTGCCCAACCGCCCATATCTTGGGGAAGTTATGAGTCATCTGTCCCTCCACCTGCACTAATGGCTTACCATCACACAGGGCAAGTTGGTAAGGATAGCAATTCCAGAGGAGATACAATCCCATTGCATATTGCTCCCAAACCCCATATGTGCCCCACTTAATGTCTCACTTTATCCGGAATCTGCAAGTAGAAATTTCCTGAACCTTTTAGAAAGAATAGCCATCCAGGAGATCCAACCAGGCTGGAAAAGGTTAGGTTACTACTCCAGATTCTTTTTGGTTCACAGGATGAAAAAAACCTCAGGCCTGTTTTCTGCTTGATCAGTCTAAACAAATATATTTTAGAAGAATCCTTTCAAACAGTCATTGTGCAATCCATCGTTCCAAACCTTTCAAATCTCATCGTGAAGTCCATCATTCCAAACTTTTCAAATAGTCATTGTGCAATCCATTGTTCCAAACCTTTCAAATAGTCATTGTGGAGTCCATCATTCCAAACCTTTCAAATAGTCATCATGCAGTCCATGCAGGAGTAGACTGCAAGTGATGTTTGGATGTCTAAGGCACATACAGCCACATAAAGACTGCCATGCCATCCAGAAGGTATCTTGCTTTCTGGTTAGAAGACACTCATTACCAGCTCAGGTCTCTTCCATTCCTTAATTTCTTTCCTTTTTTGTTTTCTTATATATGCTCTAGTCCTCAGATTGCTGAATACTTCTATCCAGAATTCCAAAGTTGTCAGTGGTATTATTTTGGTCAGTAGGGGCTGAGTGACCACTACTGACAATAAATGTGTGCTATTTGCTCTTTGGCTAAAATTGTTTATCTCATCAAGCCAGTCATTAATAAATGAAACAAACATTCTCCAAGCTGGGCCAATTGCACAAGTTACTTTGAAATATATGCAGCATTTAGTACACCATACAAAATACTTGTCATTTAGCAAAACATTAATGGCATACTCTTTTAAAGAATTAATTTTCAGCTGCAGATAAATAAAGAATTCTAAAAGAAAAGGATAATTAAAATCAGCTACCACAGAATTCACAGAGATTTTAAATCAACTTCTAAGAGAAAAATCACACAAACAATATATATCCAAATATTAAATTAAGTAGAATAAAGTTGTTGCTCTCATCACACCAGTTGTGAAAGTCACACAAAAGCTGGAATTTCTTTCTCACCATCTCTTGCAGTCACACCTCTTTTTAACAGTAAAGACAAATAATCAACATTCTGGTAAACCTTCTTGTCTACAAGCTATCCTTTTGTTCTTACAGTGAAAAACAGTGCTAAAAATAACATATAAATCAAAATAAATATTCTCTTACCAAGCAACTGCACAATCAAACACAAACCAACACAGGATTGTTTATAAAAAACAATGGTTATATGCTATAAAAGTGCTCATAGCTTCGTAGGTTCATAGGCAAGTACTGGGCTAGCTGTCCTTGCAGGCCATTTTAAATCTATCCAGTTTCCCTTTTTCTGCTGAAAATAACCTATCCCATTTGACTATGGATTGGCCTTATCCATCCCATGGTTGATAATTATATATTATCCTTAATGAGAATAACTGGGAACATGCCATAGACAATTTGAGGGGACCCATGCATGGGATAAAGCATTTAGGAATTGCCTCTGTCTATTAGTAATATAGGGGCAGTCCTGAGGTAAATGTTCTGTTTTCCCATCCATAACTCTAAGTTGGTCTTAAAAATGGACAGGAATGAACTTTGTTTTATGTGGATGAGGAGTCTGTTACACAACTGCGGTATCCTCTGCGAAATATACCCATCCCTCCAAACCTATTGATGTTGCAGAAGAGGTTTAGATCTCTAGACCAAGTATTTCTGATGCCTTTTGACTTGCTGATGTGCAGTAAATCTATCAATAATAGGTCAGAGTATGACTTGTAGGCCAAACACATGAGTCACCTCTTAGTAATCTCTTTGAGACAGAGTACAATAACAAGTCTTTAACTCGACACATTTAGGACATTTTCTTTAGGCCATGCATCCTTTTAGCAAGGTATATCTGTGTGCATTTCACTTGTTGTAGGTGTCTGGACTCAAATGTGTTTCAACAGTTTTCTAATGTGCAAATAGCTGTGTAAACAACATATTTAGAATTAAATGAGTAATGCTGTTTAGCACCATAACTTCTGGCCAAGCAATGTAAATAAATATTGGGACCTTCATAAATATACCTAAACCACTTGCAAAAAACATATTTGTATGTCCATGTAGAACAATTGTTAGAATTTGACAATTTAAACACAATGAAATTACCAATGTTTTGATATTGTTGCTCATTTTCATTACAAAGTTAGGTGAACCTAAGAACCCGGTGTCATTCTTCATTACCAAGAATAATATTTCAATTATTAGACAATACTCTTTTAATAATTTTACTGTCAACTGACATACTGAGCATAAAGGCCATCTGTAATCTGATTCCTTTATAGTGCTGTTAACTTGCAAAATACCATTTTTCAAAAGAGGGCCAGTTTTAATGTGCCTCAAATACACAACTTCAGCAACAGCTTGAGCCACTACTTTCTCAGGAAAATCTCTAAGCAAAACCATTGTTTAAAAAAACATTCTCTAAAAACATATCTGCAGATGCAGCTCTAGATATTCTACTCAACTGGCCCTTTAAAACTTATTTTTTCTAATTGTAATGGGTGGCTGCTTGAATATTACAAGTAATTATTCAGAAATGCTGGGTTTCTGTTAACACTAGACTTACATTTATGTTTAAAAATTAATTTCTGGATTTCTTTTCCAGTACCTGTAAAGTTTAAAAAGCCAGTTCCCTGATTTAAAATGCTCAAAAAAGTCATGTTTACTGCCTTTCCAAAGAAAAAAAAATCATCAACATATCACTTATAAAAAGTAACACAATTTTGAAATGTTTCACTTGTATTAAAAAACGTTTCCCACCAAGAACCCCATTTGCAAATGCAAAACCCACAACAGCAACCATAGCTGTGCCACTAATTTGTTGGTAATAGCATTTACTGAAAATAAAAGCAATGTTTTTTAAGCTCAAATCCAAAAATATTCACAAAATATTAATGTCTTGCTTGTCACTGTATCTAAAAATGACAAACGGTTTCTAACATATTCAATATATCTTGCAGAATGCATATATACAAATTAGTAATTTCAATTGTAATCATAAGAGTTTCATCAAATGAAAATTGATTACTTCTAAGTAAATGCAATAAATTCTAAGAATCTTTTAAACAGGATTCTAATTTCTGACCAATAGGATTCAAAAAATTGTCCATAGCTAAGTCTCAGTCTTAGTTCATTTGGAGGAGGTAATAGGCCTGAACGGAGGCATGCTCAGGTCCTTGTGTATTTTGGGGCTATCATATAATGTGCCTATTTTGGATTTATAACAAGTAAGAAGTCATACAGGTTAAAATTGATCTGACCCTGTTCAAATAGATCTAATAGGGCAATATTTATTTCTTTGTATGCACACATTGCACTTGAAAAATCAGGTTTCTGGTGACATGTCACATCTGGTAAAAGCAAATCCATTTAATTTGTATATGTAGTACTATCCATACCTACTATAGCATTGGCCTATGCCCTTATCTGTCTTCATTACTCTTAAATCTTAAATCTCTCATTTTACATGGTTCTCTGAAGGTGGTTTGTTCAGTGTTTCAAAAATTGTAAAAATCTGTTAGCGACTAGTTTCTTTAAAGTTTTTCTTACACCTTTTTCACATACCTGCGCAAAGGTTTTAAGTACTGAAACTAATGATGGGTTGATATGCTTTTCTTTTTTTTTTTTTTTTTTTTATAGAAATTGCTGCTTTAATCTTAGCATCGCTAAACAAATAGGCCAAGTTGAGATGCCTTGTATACCAGAGCAGTTCCATTATGTTGGTTCTGATGGAAGGAATAGATGAGAAACCATTGGATAAAATGGAAGTTTGCATGGTTGACAAACATCTACTGCTTAAATTAAAAATAAGTGTCCTCAGTTTCTCCAATTTGTTTTGTTAGTGTACAGTTTCCAAGAGTTTTACTTGTTGCAGTGGTAGTTGTAATGTCTTGATCCCATGTTGGCACAATCTGACTCCACCTGTTGTTCCACCTGATGTATTTGCTGACTGGCTATCCTGGCTGACCGTCTTGATACAGCAGTATCCAAAAAAAAAAAACTTCACCATCTTCTCTAACAGTCAAACCCCTCGAATCACTGTCATTTTAGAATCAAAATGTTGTTTGAAAACTGCTGAATACCCTTTTTGCATCATATATGTTGCACAATTCTTGTCCTCTTCCACATCCCTTTTAAGTTTTTTTATTTTTACAGACAGTAATAGTTTTCACGTATGTCTAATCTTTGAAAGGCAGCATTGAAATAATTAGTAAACACAGTCAAATCACAATGCTTACCGATGAACTCATCTTTTTTTTAATCTCTGTTTTTTAATAATTAATTTTATTCTCATTGTTTTTAATCAAAATATTTAATAAATCAACACAAACCTTGTTGAAAAAGTCAGGTTTATATCAGAACATCGAATTATTAAAATCGCGAATGGTCATAAGAGCGAAAATGCCAGACCTCAAACTCATTATTGTGGGGGGGCTGCATGCCCCACACCCATTGCTAAATATATATTCCAACTCTGAGATCACACTACAGTGAGGAAAGGGCAAATATTCCGATCTTCACTGTACTGCGATCTCAAAAAAAGTACTTTCAGGTCCGTCATTTTCACTCTTTAGAGCGTTTGCGATTTTAATCATTCGATGTTCTGATATAGACCAAAAAAACTCTACTAATTCATGATAAAGTACATCTGACATAGATAACCCATCTGGAAGTGTATAAACTCTGTGTCCCTTTGGAACTCTTTTTGTACTTATGCATTCTTCAAAGTAACAATTGTCATAACTCAAGAATTTGTATTTAAGCAAATCTTTTTCAAATTGTTTAATGTTTAATTTTAAATCAGTAGAACTGCTCTCCTTCATCACATTAGTACAGTTTAGGCATACTCTGTGTACGAAAGCAGTTTTCAAAACTGGATTAAATGGTTTTGCTAGCACAGTAGTCAAATCAGATCCAGATAAAGCATCATCAGATCTTCTGTATCTGAAGTGTTACTGGGAATAATAGTGTTTTTATTATCGTCACCAGCAAAACCTACAAAATGTTCACTGGGGTCTCACTGACCACCATCGTGGTCATTAGACTGTGTGATAGACTGTTATAATCCAACTAAGATGTTGTTAATGTTGTTCAAAGGATTCCATAAATCTGCTGGAAGAGCAGGAGTAGTAAGTTGGCTCAAATTGACACTGGAGATAGCAGCAATATTTTTGTAATAGTATACTAAAGTGCTAAACTTCAATAAATCCTTGTGTCTGGTTTTCAGTGATTATTTTGTAGTTGGATGTGATATACACTGGTCCTCCTTGAACATTTTTTAGTTGTTTGTAATTGTTGCACCTACATGGGAGTATGTTTGCTATAGCATTTTTCAAATGCATATTAACTGGAAAATCTATAACGAAAATCATGCCATTCGTGCGGAACCATTTCTTGTCAAATACAGAAAATGCTAATGCAAGTGTATTTGCAAGTGTTAAGTAGCAATGAAGCATGCCACATCATAGGAATAAACATTTAAATAATGATTAAACACTTTATAATAATTATTAGCTTTAAGCACATCACAATATAAGATATTTGAGCAATCTCAGTTGTTCTTCTTCCTAATATATAGCCATGGTCTATCTAAGCAGATATCCGCAGTGGTACAGCGGTAGCATTGTTACCTCACAGCAAGAGGTTCTCCTGTTCGATTCTTGGCTGGAGTACCTTCTGTGTGGAGTCTGCATGTCCTCCCCGCAGTCGAGTGGCCTCCGAAAGACATGCGTGAATGGGCGTGCCTTCGCTGAAGGTTGGCCATCAGGCTGGCAACTCTGCACCATAAAAATCAACTGCCAATCATTAGCGGACCAGAGTTCCGCTGTGGCGACCCCTAACTGGGAAAAGTCGAAAAGACAAACAGGTCTAGCTAAGCAGATGTTACATTTGACATGGCATCATGACATACAGTCTGACGTATGACAGAATTTTAATTGTATGTTCATTGCATTTGTAGTCTATCTGGTTGCTTTTGTTTTTGTTTGTGTTGTTTTTTTTGCTTAAGCCTGTCACTTTTTTATAGTAGTAAAAAGGTATACTGTCCATAAATATGGACCGATGCATCGTATGATGCTTAAAAAATAATATACTGCAGGAATACTATCTGTTCAAACCACAAAATAAAATAACAAAGAACAAAAATAGTGCACAACAAATAATACAATTTAATAAATATAAGACAAGCTTTCACTTTGTCATTTTACATTGTCTGAGGTTGAAGAGGGTCTATACTTGATGGAGGGTGGGCTAGATTCTGGAAGATCATTTGCAATTCCAAAAATACTGGTTACACCTCTGCATATGCTAAATAGCCTTCATATCTATCTAAATATGTATGTGTATATATATATATATATATATATATATATATATATATATATATATATATATATATATATATATATACACACACACACACACACACACACACACATACATACATACCTGGGTCTACTTCTAAATCCCGATGCCTGATTTTTACTAGGGTAAGTAAACACTGCCCAAATGGAAACAAAACTTTTGCAAAGGTAAGTAAACCCACCTAGGTGGTGGGATACACCCCCCCACACCCCCCAATGTGGGGTGATATGCCTCCCACTCCCCCCCCTAACTATATATACCAACATTGGGATCACACCACAGTGGAGAAAAGGGCATTTTGGGTAAGTGTTTACTTACCTTAGTAAAAAATCTGATGTTTGCGTTTCCACAGTTTTGTGATTTTTGTCTCAGGATTTTAAACATCGATCTTCTGGGCATCGGGATTTCAAAGTGCACCCATGTGTGTGTGTGTGTGTGTGTGTGTGTGTGTGTGTGTGTGTATATATATATATATATATATATATATATATATATATATATATATATATATATATATATATATATATATATATATATATATATATATATATATATAGATATAAAAGAAAACTAAAGTGGCAAGGAAATGTCTCCAGACCAGTAAAACAATTAAACTGGACAGGAAAACTGTTTAAATTATTATGTGCTTTCAAAATGTCAAAATGCCCATGCAGAATGCATTAGTGTTTTTCTAGCCATATAGTGTTAGTAGAGTAATAATAAGCATTCCATGTGTAATATGAAACACTGTTCAGTGCCTGGATTTACAGATCAGCACAATTAATACCACACAGGGAAAGCAATGGCAAAAAAAATTGAATCAAGATAGAAAATATTTTGCCCACCACTCTTAACCTTCTTGTAGCATAATATTGCTGTTTTTATTTCTGTTTGCTACAACCTCGTACTTTTTCACTTAGGATTATAGGATCATAAGATCACAGGAGATTACTCGGCTATCGACCAGGAGGTCATTTTAAACTTAGCTGTATTACTCCAATATAATAACAAAGAAATGCTAGTCAACACCCAAGATTGCATTTAGTAATGACTGCTCATGTCCAAGAGGTTTGTGGGTGCTATCCCAGGTAAAAATTTATGGTGCCCCGTCCACTCATCCAGGTTCCTCTTGAGCAGTATCATAGAGGTGCTCTGTTTCACATGAATTGGTAGCCTATTCCAAAGACAGCTGGGAGTCAAATCTGTCCCTCCAGCATGTCCTATTTAAGTTGCAGGCCATATTTAGATCTCTGGCGTGTTTAGCCCTAATCCTGTTTGATTTATGGATATGCAGCAAGTTCATTACATTTGGGTCTGAGATTGCTCTGTAAGCCAGGTATAAGTCTTCCCTAAGAAGTCTATATGATACAGAATATAGTGTCAGGGACTTTAGTTGGTCTGTGTAAGGCATGTGCTGGAGTCCCTTGATCTTCTTTGTTAGAAACCTCTGAGGTCTTTCTAATTGCTGAAGGTGCTTTGTACGGTATATGCCGAACATGGAGTTATACTCAACTATGGACCAGATTAATGCCGGGTATAGAGGGGTTATAACTTCTCTTGCTCTCAAGGTGATGCCTTTATTAATCAAGTGTGCTATGTAGAAAGCCTTCCTTACTACAACAGAAACATGTGGTCGAAGTTAAAATCACAGTCATCTTGTGATCTCAGATCCCTTACCACTTCGTGGGTACTTAGTGTATTGTTGTTGGTTTGATAGTGTGAAGGGACATTGTTTCTGATGAAGGAAATGATGATGCATTTCTTTGCATTTAGTTTGAGACTGTGACTAAGACACCAGTCGTTGGTCTCCGTAAGACCCTCTTGGAGTACACTGACATCATTTGAAGATTCCATAATTGCACACAGTTCGCTGTCATCCGTACACTTGTTCAGCCACAACCCCTTAGTTTTGACCTGAACTTCTGAGAAGTATATGCCAAACAGTAGGGGGCCCAGCACTGACCCCTGTGGCACCCTGCTGGTGGCAGGTCTGCTGGTGGATCTGGAGTCACCCACTCGGATAGTGTGTGTGTCTGGTTTGTGAGCCATTTGGCAACCAGTCTTATAACAAAGGGGTTTACATTCAGATTGCTAAATTTATCAGTAATGCATGAGTGTGGGATTGTGTTGAAAGCCTTTGCCAAGTCAAGGTATGCTGTGTGCACAGATTTTCCTTCGTCAGTGGCCCTGGTCACATTTTCAAAGAAATCCACCAGATTTAACAGGCAGGCCCTGCCCTTGATGAAGCAGAATGGGGTAGGATCTAGTGTTTGGAGGTCACCTATTTCTTTATTTATGAGGTCCATAATGATACATTTCATGGCTTTACTGATGAGGCTGGTCAGGCTTATGGGTCTGTAATTCCCTGGATCTGTTGCTAGGCTACTTTTGTGGAGGGGCATAACTGTTGCTGTTCTCCATTCCTCAGGAACAAAGTATGTGGTTAGGCTATGATTGAAGAGGGTACTTAATGGCAATGCTAGTTCCTGTTTTAGACTGTTTAGAAGAAAACCTGGGATGCTGTCTGGTCCCATAAAGGCTGTGTATTTTTTGCCTCGGACAAGGCTTTGATGATCTGCTCTTCAGATATGTAGGGTGGGGGGGAGTTTGAGGGAAGGCTTGTGATAAGTTTGGAAGGGATAAGGGAGTGAAGTTTTCACCAAACCTCTCCACTATCAGGTTTGCTATCTCTGTGGGGTCAGTTTGTGTGATACCATTGGTCACTAGTTCTGCACATGCTTGGGTCCTACCTTTTAGGCTGCATACCTAGCTGTAAAAGACCTTATTGTTATCCTTGGCTGTGCTTGCTAAGTTTTTCTCAAAGAAGCCCTTAGAGGGTTTGACAAGTTGTCTTATTTGCCTGTTGAAGCCGAGCAGGGTGCGTTTCCAGTATTAGGGCCTCGCCTTTGTTTTCTTGGACAGCAACTTTTTGCATTTATTGTAAAGTTTGTTGATGCTGGATATCCACCATGGCAGCTTGTTTTTACTTGAGGTTCTGGCTTTGATTCTTTCTGGTACAGCAAAGTCTATACACTTATGCACGTGACTGTACAGGGCTTTAGTGTAAGCTTTGGTGTAGTTACCATGTCCAGCTGTGGGTGGGGCTCAGAATGCACTTATGTCTTCACCTGGGAGGGTATAGTTTGCCTTGGTGAAGTTTTTTAGTCTGACTTCACCCTTTGTGAGTTCTGATGTTAGTGCCAACTCAAAGGTGGCTGATTTGTGGTCAGTGTTAACTAATGAGGGTCTGACAGTTGTGGCAGTGCATCTGTTTGTCATGTTAGTGAGGACCAAATCTAGTATGTTTGTTCCTCTTGCCGGGGTATGTACAATTTGTTCCAGAGCATTTGAGCTGACAAATTCAAGGAACTTTTGCACTAGTGAGTTAGGGCTAGTGTAGGTTTCCCAGCTGATGGAGAGATAATTGAAATCCCCCATAACCAGAGTGTTTGGTAAAATTTGGATTGTCTCCAGTTTGGTCAAGTAGGTTTTGTGCACATCATGACCCATGGAGGGGGATCTATAACTAGCTGTGACTTCAATGGGGGTCTTACCCACTGTAACCTGAATTTGGAGTAACTATGGAGTTGTCCAGTCTAACTAGACAGGAGGTGAATTTATCTTAAATATAGATCGAAACACCACCTCCTTTGGTTCTCACACATTCATTTTGCGGTCTGAAGGTGTGGAAGGCATTGTAGCCTTGCAAGACTGGGGTGCTGTCTGAGGACTTGAACCAGGTTTCTGTGACTGCACAGACATCTACATCTTCCAGTGATAGAAATGCTTCCAGGGAATTCAGTTCTTGGTTTAAGCTCCTAGCATTTAGCAACATGACCCTTATTTTGTTATGATTGGCAACTTCCACATTGATAAGTTTGTTTTTGAGACCTTGCCTAAAAAGGCACTATGGGGGAGGAAACAGCCTTTGCCAGCAGCCAAAAGCCTAGCGGTGCCAGGTGCAAACTGTGTCTGGCAAACCAGCTATATTATATGTTGTTAATTACACTTGCTTCAGTTCACTACCAGTGCAAGCCAGCATTTGCCATTCACACTTGAATCACAGCTGAGATAACCAATTGTGTCATTAGTCTATATGCATCTTCCAGCTGCATGGCATAGGTTGCAAGTAGACTAGCTGCAGGGCACAACACTCATGAGCTGTGGTCTCTGCATCAATTTGTTCTTTGGAAGTGTTTAGCAGTGCAAGGATTTTAAGGATTGTATCGTCCTTTGTACATTTTTATTGAGGATCCTTAAAATTTTAATATTCTTCCACCTGTATCTCCTCTCTGAACCAGTAATTTTCTCTTTTAGAAATATGCTTTATGTTAATTAACGAGAGTTAAGCATTAATGATTATGATTTGACAATAAAAATATTTATTTTCTTTGGGTTGCATTAATATCTCCTACAAAAATGAAACACTTTTTGTGGGAAGTAAGCTGTAGTTTCTATTGTCTTGTTACTACCTAATAATTACATTCATTATGTATGAGAACGGTGGAAGTCATAATTCCAAACATGACTTCATTGTATCTACACAAGTGAAACAAAGCAACTGAAGCATCATTTCCAAAAGTAAGACTGCTTTCATCAGAACTAAAAAATGAGATTTTTTTTTTATGATGGACAAAAATCACTCACTCCTACCATGAAGGGAGCGGCTGCTACACACTCCCATACCTACTTTATCTCTGCAAGCCTGCCAGCCATTAGTCCCTTTCCAGATCTTCTCGAAGTGTCTTTGTTCAAGCAGCCTTAAAGGGAGTTTGAGACCTCTGCCTCACTGCTATCTGCTCTTCACCTCTTAACATGCATGTGTTGTACACCCAGGACCATCTTCTTCCCATAGGGCCTGCCTGCCTCTGTGCCTCCAAACTAGGAACAGACACATGTAAGAGTAAACTTTAATTATCTCCATGATGGGGAAGTACACAGTGCCCCAACTACCAGTGATGTGAAGTATTAATTATTATTATTATTGTTATTATTATTACTCATTATCCTAATCCCCACAGCTGCTCAGTGGACAGTCAGGGGGAGTCCTGCATATTGCTGACCCAGCTGCAGCATGTATGCTGCTTGGCAGGTATGTGCACATATGGCCTGAATCCTGCCTATGAACATTTCTTATGATCTTCAGCCTCTGCTGAGCATCTGCTTGGATGTTGGGGCTCACAGCTTCCTTGCCCCCAGGATGACTGACCTGGTATCAGCTGCTCACTCCTACCCTCCCCGACTGAATCCTCTATTTCCCAGACTACAATTACATCTCAGGTCATCCAGGTGACAGTCAGGGCTTCACTCCTCTCTGCCATGGAGCCTGCTCCCCATGCACTGCTTGCTTAATGCAGCCAGCCCTGAGGTCATTACATTTTGGGGGTAAATGGACTTACTAACTTACAAAATTTGAAGGCTAAAGTGCACACCATTTACATTGCATCACATCATCAGAAATTCAGCCCATGGATTTCAATATGCTTGGTGCCAACACTTTTCCATATAGAGACTGGAGTAAAAAAAAAACTATGAAATATGCATTCAGCACGAAAGTGTGCCCCATTGCATTTAGTAACAATAATGACTTTAGAAGATGTTGAGCCCACATTAGGATCTCCAGACTTGCTGTGGTTACCACACGGTCTGGTGATGAATGTTTTAGGATCTTTTTAAATATTTTAGATGGGTAAGAAATCTGAGTCTGTCATAACTATTTGGAACAAATACAGGCAAATAAGGCAAATCTTGTGTATTAATTATTCTGTTTCTACTGTTTCTAGGTTAGAAAGAAATTTGTTTGCAGGAAAGAACTTTTTATGTGTACTTAAAAATTAAGTCAAAATCTAATTTACATTATCCTCTCAATGTCAAATCTTCCTTTCCTAAGTGTTTCTAGTGCCTTTTTATTATTTTTGACTGAATGCTGAATGTAATGTTTTATATATATATATATATATATATATATATATATATATTCAAAATATTTATTTCATTTTTTATATTTGACATTTTGTAAAAGAAAAGGTGTTATAACTGAAATGACTACTGAGCTGAGAAATGACACAAACCCCCAAATTCAGCAAGCTCTGCACGGCGTGCAGGAATAGTGCAGGAGCTGCTGGAGGCAATATGGCCACCGTGCAATCCAGGAATAAGCTCCAGGGATGTGCACAAGCACTCCTGCACTATTCCAGCATGGACGCAGCTCCTGTATTTGCGATTCAGGAAGCTGCCAGCTGGCCATGCAGGACTAGTGTAGTGTGCAGAAATGTACTCGGGTAGTAACCGAGTACATTTCTGCAAACTACAAAATGGAGCCATGACAGTTCTAAATAAAGGGTGTATATTATGTGTAAAGCATGCCAGTGGCCAAATATATGGCTATTGGCATGGAAAACATTTGCCAAAATAAAAAAAAATAACTTTTATTTTTTCTTTGCCGATTTTGCCTGTTTAAGTGTAGGGCAGCGGTGTGCAAACAGGATCGGGACGGAAATAAAAAAAAAACTGAAATAAGCATTGTATCCATAATCACTATTTTGCCATTATACTCAATGGCAAGAAGAAGACAACATGGCCAGTGAATAGTGGTTGCTAAGGGGGGAAGGCTCAGTGTGAGACTTGTAACTATGCATTATTAGGCAATACTACGCAAATGAGGGGAATGATACTGAATCCCAGATTTTCCCTCATTGTTAGCCAGCACCCAACCGTGTAAGTGCAGGAATACCATGGTGCAAGCCTAAGAGTCAGCTGACATCATATGGGGGGGGGGTATGTCAGGCATACTGTAAGCTTATTGGAGCCCTGTGACTCGGGTTTGCCCTTAGTTTAGCAGAACTAAGCAATGGGATGTCTCTGAGGCTGCCTAACACTCTTTACATTGTCTAAGTGGGTGTGTGTGTCGTGCACCGGGTTTTAATGGAAAAAAAAAAAGTAAACCAGGAAATAGCAGCTCTGTGCACATCTAAGCACTGTGTTTGAGCGGCACGCCCCTGGCCTTAAACAGGAAGGCAATGGGAAGGAAAAATTGCAGTAGGAAAGTAATCAAGGAGAACTAGCATAGCCGGCAGGTGAAATGTATAAGAATCAGCCAATGACACAGGCAGCAGACCAGCCCAGCACACCACTATAAACTATGGAAGCACCTTACCATCTGCTTTTCCCACATACTCTACATCACCGGTGTACACAAGAGATGAAATTTTACCAAACAAAAGCAACAACATAAGAGGGGCTGCAACAGCTATCATAAATCAACATGTGGAAGAGGCTGATGGTGGTGAGGATGAGAATGTTGTCAACCAACCCACAATGAGGAGAAGGAGAAGAGTGTACAGACCCAGGGTAACCTACCAGGGCCTACATGAGCTGGAGATAGTGGAGTGCTATAGGGTGGACAGGGACCTCCTACAGCAAATTGTTGAGCTGTGCCAGCCACACCTCACACACAGAACTAACAGAGGGAAACCCATCCCAGTGGATACCAAGGTATGTGTAGGCCTAAGAATACTAGCCACAGGTACCATCCAAAGGTCAACTGGGGATATCATGGGGATCTCACAGGCATCAGCATCCAGGGTACTCCACCAGTTCCTGGATGTCATGTCAGCACATGCCGGTGAGCACGTATATTTCCACAATGCCCATGAGGTGTTGCCAAGCAATATGCGTCTCTTCAACCAAATAGCAGAATACCCTGAGGTAGTGGGTGCTATAGACTGCATGCACATATGCATCAAAGCCCCACCCAGTGAGCAGGGTAGGGTCTACATCAACCGCAAGAGCTTCCCCTCCATCAACTGCCAGGTCGTGTGCGATGCCCAGGGCATTATAATGAATGTGTGTGCTGGCTACCCTGGAAGCTATCACAACTACCACATTTGGCATCTGATGCTGTACCAGAGATTTGCCAATGGGGACATCCCTTACGGTCACCTGGTGGGGGATGCTGGTTATGCACTGGAGCCATGGCTGAAAACACCCATCAGAAATGCACACATACCCAAACAAGAACTCCATAATGAGGCACACGCACAGACCAGAATCATAATAGAGCATGTGTTTGGGATGCTCAAGTCATGGTTCCAGTGCCTGGACACATCTGGTGGAGCCTTGCAGTACACACCAGTTACATGTACTGAAATTGTCATCCTATGTGCCATGCTACACAATATGATCCTGTGAAAACAACTGCAGCAGGAACAGCATGGGGCAGGGCCACACAGCCCCCCACCATTGCCAAGGCCTGCACAGGCACAGAGTGACTTGGAGGAGGAATAAACTGAGCCTGCCCCAGTAGGCAGGAGGATGCATGCCTAGTATCCCAAGGCCTTGGCAAAGAGGCAACACATGGCACATACACTGACACGGTAGAGACCCAGGGAATGACACCTCTTTCTGACTCGCATATACACTAAAAGGGATGCCAAACATGCCACTACCTGTGCTTAACCATGTATAGGGAGTGTATTATGTGCATCTGGAATAGTCAGCCCTACAGCACCATCCTCAATACTGGCATAGCCACAAGGTAAGTCGCTCTTCCTACCAATTGCCAAATGGAGTACTATGTGTTGTTACTTGTATCTATGGTATGGACGTAAGCATGCAAAGGAATCAGGTGGCTGAATGCGATGCCAGCATATAGTAGACACCTATAATGGCAGCATGAGATCTGTAACAAATACTGGTGTCACCATAGTAGCCAGTACTAGACAAGGTGACAAAACTCACTGCAGGAAATGTGCCGGGCCACATGTGTGTCCATAGGACATGCACATGCCAGTCAGGGAGGCTCACATACTTGACAACAGTTTCAGCCAGCAGGACATGTGTAGACAAACACAAACAAAGGCTGTGCTAAAGGCCTCTTATTCATGGCTATGGAGGACATCCCCCCCCCCCAGACCTACACATACAGACTACAACAGGTCAGGCAGTGGATGTTAGTTCTGAAGAGTAAGAAGTCAGAAACTGAAATGTAGGTCAATCAAACCTAAGACCTGTAGTACACTGATATGCCTCTAGTCAGCATGATAGGTTAGAATACAGAATGAAATGGAGTACCTGAAATACCAGTACAGTCATAGCAAATGTATACAAGTGTCAGGTGTGCCCCCCAATCCTATGCAGAAATTTAGTAACAGTCAGGTGTTCCCCCAGTCCTATGTAGAAATGTAGTAACAGCCAGGTGTGCCCCCCCCCCAGTCCTATGTAGAAATCTAATAACAGTCAGGTGTGCCCCCCAATCCTATGTAGAAATGTAGTAACAGTCGGGTTTGCCCCCCCCAATCCCATGTAGAAATTTAGTAACATGTATGTGTAGGTATAATAACAGTGGAGCACAGATTACCTGAGCTGGCCAAGGTAGCAGGATAGATTGTAGCATGTGTACAATATGCAGGTCTCTGTGTGTTAGGTTGGTGTGTGTTGTATATTGTGTGAGAGTGGTCAGTATGTATGCATGGTGAGGTTTGCCCTAGTGACCATCGCCCAGTACTGTCAATGACAGGGCAAAGCTCTTACAACTGCAGTGCCAAACACAATGCTTCCCCACAAAACACATTCCAGCAATAAGCCATAGTAAATGTTAGGAAGTAATATCTGTCACCATCTGAAAGATGGACATGGCATGAATGTTGGCCCAGATATACAAGCAGTACACAGGGGGAAGTACCCCAGACAGACAGTGTATAATATGTAACTGTCAAATGGACACACCTTTGCAATTGTAAATGTAGGTTTGCAGCACATTATTTGGGCTTGTAGTATGGAATAACAATGTTGTCTGGCCAAACAATGGCAGACCACAAAGGTCATAGGAATGAAGTATTGAGAAACAGCTAATGTCCCTGCACAAGCCAGCATAAGTGGAATGCCCCATGTATATCTGTGAGTCAGATGCAAGTAGTGTGCATAGCACGCATGCACGCAGCTCACCCCACCACCACCCATAGGTACCTCTCCCGTCTTATCCCTGCATTTGGGAATGAGTACAATATGACCCCCACCTGTGTATGGCAATAGCGAAAGAATGCAGCATGCAGAACAGGTGCCCCATGCAGTTATGTCCCTAGCTGTAAGCAACACCCTGCCAGCATCCACACCACTGGATCAGTAATGACAGAAAGTATTGGCATGAACACCTTGCACACCTACCCTGTCACCCCAGGGAAATATAGTATATTGCAGTCTGGGACTCTAGGAGTGACAGAATGCAATGGCCTGCATCACTACCAAATGGCCTACAGTCCTCTGCCAAAGGCCTGTGTCTCACCATATTGCCAATATATGTTATGTCATAGACTCCAAAATAACAACATAACACAGTCCACAGAACCCAAATGCAAGCCCATGTGGACAAATCACAGTAACATGTCCACCATGTCCTACTGCATGAACTGTGGACCAACACCAAATTACTGCTGGGATGAGGTGATAACTATAGGGAATATATCAGATAATGTTTGCATAATGTATGGAAGAGGACAGAATAATAAAGGGGGTGGGAGCATGTGCAGCATGGAGTGTGTGAAGTCCAAAACTCAGCCGTGTGCACATACTATCCCTGGCTGCAAACACATGAATGGGTGACTACAAACCTGCTTGTAAACCACAATGTGAAGGGGTAATGCCCAGAATGATGACCCCTGCCTCTGGGTAACCTGTGTAAATCTGTACAGCTGTGAGGTATGGCCACAACAGGATATAGCCATACTGTCACGTTGATGGATGTACAAGCATGGGATCTTCTGCCACCACTGTACCAAGGTGCTGAACCATTAGACCCAGCAGCAAGTGTCTGCAGCTGCCCCTCCAGAATGGCATGATTGTGCAAGAATATGTAGGCTACTGACCACAATACTGGACACAGCTGCATTCACCCTGTGTTCCCCATGACATCACTGCAAGCAAATGTGTATACCTGACAGTACTTGATGACATAAAACATCGGTGTATAACAGTACATATGTCTGAATATCTCTGCTAACACCAGGACCATGTAGCAGAAGAAGCACAGACACAATTACCTACAGTAACCCACTATCCTTTGCCCATTTTGACCCCATATTGTCAACCGATCTGCAGATATCCTGCAGAAACAGTTTGCTAGCTGTAGGTGTAGAACACAAAAGTCTGCACTGGAGTACAATCTACCTGGAATGGATTCACACATTCAATACAGAAGGTCATAGTGAGCATGCTCCCACACTTAAAGAAATGAAGCCCATGTCTGGCAAAAACAGTGGACCATACATATCTGACAGCCGCAGATGTTAGTGCATACACTCCTCAGTACACACCAGTCATGCTTTGCACACACATTGGATAGGAATACACACATATATCCAAGGACAACACACTATAATAGGTCAAAAATGCACATACATACATAGATGTGTGGAAGAGAGTGACAGTGACAAAAAGCCTCCCATCATGTGGTCTGTCCCACCCAGCACACATCCAATTGGCTAAAACTACATGATGTGCAAATGTCAATCACTGTAGACGTTTGTCTCTGGTATCCCTCAGCACTATAGTGTCTGTGGTGCTTGTGCTAACTGTGTAACATGATTGTACAAGTCAGTAGTCATCTAGAAGTTGTATACACGTACCTGTGGTATATAAACCTGTGCGTGCCTGAGTGTTGTGTGTCTGCCTCTAGATGAATGGGTTATGGCCCATGCACACAAACTGCACTCCCCATTGCCCTACTATGGCAAGCCTGCTGATGTCTTCACCTTGAAATACACCTTTGGGGAAGTAGTACCCAGTAATCTCTGTGGTGAGTCCTGTAACTGTGTAATACTGTAGTGTGGTGTATTAGTTAGGTAGGCATTCTAATCCCAAATGTGGCAACTGTGTGTGTGTGTTTGACTGTGTAGGGGTCAATTGCTTTTAGGCCAGTCACACTCACTACAATTTCAAATGCCCTACTTTGGCAGGGCTGCTGATGTCATTCACTTTGAAATGCACCTTTGGAGAAGGAGTAGCCCAATAATCTCCATGGCACGTACTATAACTGCGTAATACTGCAGTGTGATAAACAAATTAAGTAGGAGTTCTATTCCCAGACATGGCAAGTGTGGATGTTTGCGTGTATGTGTATTTGTCTGTGTAGGGAGCAATGCTTTTGAGGCCTTTCACAGTCACTACAACCTCCATTGCCCTTCTTTGGCAAGCCTGCTGATGTCATTCACTTTGAAATACACCTTTGGGGAAAGAGTCACCCAGTAATCTCTGTGGCATGTCCTATAACTGTGTAATGTGATATACCTAGTTAGGTAGGAGTTCTCTTCCCCAACATGGCAACTGTGAAACTCTGTGTGTGTAGGGATCAATGTCATTTTGGCCATTCGCAGTCACTACACACACCTATAAATGGAGAACATTGATAACTGTGCAGTAACAGAGACCTGTTCCAAGCATCCAGAAAGCACCCCTGCAATACCAGGTACAGCTCTCACCACACCTGTTGGCCACCAAACCAGGACCAAAACAATGAAGGTGGAGGAGTGCCCGTATTCACCAAGGATATTCACACCACCAGGCTTACTTGCCCAACAGAATGTGTCTGAAATACCCCCGGTGCAACTAACAGTTGGTTAGACTGCATTACAAATTGTATAGCTTGCTACAGATCCCCCATGATACCCACTACAGCTTTTGAAACATACTATGAAATATTATGATACAAGCAAACACCCTAATACTAGGTGATTTACACTACCCTGCCATTAACTGGGAAAACTACTTGTGTACAAACACATGTGCCCAACGGTTCTTGGAAGTCATAATTCCCAATGCCCTGGATCAAGTAACCCATAGTCCCACCAGGGGCTCAGATATCCTAGACCTGGTCATTACCAACATGGGAAATCAATGCTCCACACCTACGGTCACCCCATCAGTGGTCAGGTATGCCCATGAGCTAATCACCAGTAACATCAACATCCTTCCCCCACACCCTAGTAAGGAAACCTATGTAACACACATCTCCAAAGCCAATGTCATGCTACACATGTCAGAAGTGACTAACATCATGACACCCATGCAGATGGGAACTGAAAGGACGACTGTTGAATCATACATGAAGGCACTGTACAAGAACATCCACTTGTGCATGAATCTTGCCATCCAGTAGTGAAACAAGATGCTTCCCATCCAAGAAAAAGAAGCCAATGTGGTGGCCCCCTGCCATGTACATACTGTACAAAAAAAGGAGGAAACTGTTGCAGAAATGGTGGAATTTCCAGGATGCAAAATACTCCCTTACCAGCTACAGTAAGAGGCAGAGATCCCTCATAACATCCACCAAAGCTAGTTACGAACATAATATAGCCAAATATGCCAAAGACAACTGCAAACCATTCCATAGCTATGTGAGGAATCTAAATGGCAATGCTCAGAACTGTTGTGCTACAACAGGATGGTATTAAATGTACTGCTCCCAGGGATATTGCCAATATCCTGGCAGATTGATTCAGTGCCAACTGCACCCCCATCTCAACCCCCAAAGGGCTCATCTCAACACGGAAAGATTACCATATTCTGGTAATAACAGCCACATAGGTAAAAACAACACTCTACAGAGCTATGACAACAGCAGTCATGGGACCAGTCAACATCCCGGGCTGTGTACTACATGAGCTACAAACTGAACTGGCACCTCACCTATG
Source organism: Protopterus annectens (assembly GCF_019279795.1). Taxonomy (NCBI): domain Eukaryota; kingdom Metazoa; phylum Chordata; order Ceratodontiformes; family Protopteridae; genus Protopterus; species Protopterus annectens. Next base: position 1,042,949,907 of record NC_056746.1, read on the forward strand.
TGCCATGTCTAATCATAGCCACACCTCAGGCTTTGTGCTCACTGTGTGGCACACAGCTACAGTTATCCCAGTTCACAAGGGGAGGAGCCACCTTGGATCCTGGGAATTACAGCCCCAGCAATATGATGTGCCTGATCTGCAAGGCCATGGAATGTATTATCATGGTAATTAAAACAAAGGTATTGGCAACCTGCAAACACTGGACCCTAACCAGGTTGGGTTTGTGAAGGGCCGATCATGTCACCTCAACATGAATGACAACTGTGAATCCATCTCCAGAGCCATGGACAAGGGTAAGGTGGTTCACACAGCCTATCTGGACCTCACTAAGCCCTTTGACACCATCCCCCAGTCTGGAATCATAGATAAATGTATCAAGCTAGCCATTAATCCCAATGTCACCCAATGGGCTGCCAACTGCTGTACTGACAGAACCCACAATGTAAATGTAGGTGACACCAACCCGAGCCCAAGAAAAGTGACAGTTGGAGTAGTTTAGGGTTCAGTTCTGGCACCGCCCTTGTTTGGCATCTACTGCTCTGAAGTACAGTCCAACACTGAGGGACACCAGCAAACAAAGGTCACAGATGACTGCTCACTGGGAGCCTATATTGAATCCCCACATGATGTGGATATTCTACAGAAGGGCCTTACAGAAATACATGCTTGGTGCCTGAGCCTTGGCCTCAAGATCAATGCCAAGAAATATATAGTTATCCCCATTGGAAAGGGACATGTACCTGTGAAGTACCACATATGTGGCAGTACACTAAACACCTAAAGTGTGATAACAGACATAGGGACACAGATGGACAGTAGTCTCACCTTTGATAACCACATTACCACAACAGTCAGGGAACCCACCTATGTGGCACACCTCCTACTAAAGGCTTTACATCCAGGAAAAGGAAGCCATTGTCCCACTGTAGTCATCTCTCAGTAGACCCAGTACAGACTACAATGGCCCATTATGTATGTACCTCACAAGACATCTGCAACAACTAGACAGACTGCAGACATACCTCACAAAATTACCACAGGCCTAAACCAGATGCCCTATGCTGACCGTCTGAAAATCATCCATCTATACTCTGTCACGTATTGTGTTCTCAGAGGCAATCTCTGCTTAACATACCATGCCATGTCAAACTCACAGCTGTTGGACATGCTACACTTAGAGAATTCCAAACCCTCACAGCTACATGCTCCAGGGATCCAAATCCTGTCATCACAATGAACAATACATGCATGAGGGATGTGTTCCTGACCCAGAGACTCCCCAGACTCTGGAATAGACTGCCCATACATGCAAGCAGAGTGCCTCTTTGGCCCTCTTCAAAAGGAGCCTGGACGGGAGATTGGATGGGAGATAGGAAATTTACCCCAGGGATCATGTCAGCTGCCCTGCTAAACAGGGGTGCAGGGAAGTAAATATTGTGGGACATCATAGCCAGGGAATTATCATGTCTAGGCATGTATAGGCCCTAGACCTGATAGCCTAGTATCAACGTATGACCCTATGAACCTATGACCATATGAACTACACTTTCCATTGCGCAACTTTGGCAAGGTTGCTGATGTCATTCACTTTGAAATACACCCTTGGGGAATGAGTAGCCCAGTAAGCTCCATGGCACATCCTATAACTGCGTAATTATGTAGTGTGATATACTAGTTAGGTAGGAGTTCTATTCCCAGACATGGCAAGTGTGTGTGTTTGTTTGTCTATGTAGAGAGCAATGCTTTTGAGGCCATTCACAGTCATTACAACCTCCATTGTCCTTCTTTGGCAAGCCTGCTGATGTCATTCACTTTGAAATACACCTTTGGGGAACAAATTGCCCAGTAATCTCCATGGCGCATCCTATAACTGTGTAATGCTGTAGTGTGATCTACTTGTTAGGTAGGAGTTCTATTCCCAGACATGGCAAGTGTGGATGTTTGTGTGTTTGTTTGTCTGAGGCCATTAACAGTCCCTACAAACTCCATTGCCCTTCTTTGGCAAGCCTGCTGATGCCATTCACTTTGAAATACACCTTTGGTGAAAGAGTAGCCCAGTAATCTCCGTGGCACATACTATAACTGCATAATGCTGTAGTGTGATGTACTAGTTAGGTAGGAGTTCCAATCCCAGACATGGCAACTGTGAGACTTGGTGTGTGTGTTTGTCATTCGTATCCTGTGTGGAAGTGGCTATGAGTGTGTAACAACTGGTTTCATTGTGGAGTGGATTTTGCAGATTTCTTATATGGTGGGCCTATTATATGTTACAATGTCCACCTTACAAGGATAACAGATGTCAAACAGCAGAGAGGCTGGGGTTGACAATCTATACCCCTGCATGTGACATCAAGGACTTGCGAACAATTTAGGCAACTCTTGCATTACCCAGAGAACACTCTCAGCCCATGTCTCATACACAAACACAGCTAGGCAGCAACCACTATTTTGATAGTTCCCTGCATATTGCTCACAGATTGTAACAATGTTGTGATTGCAGCGGACTACAGAGGGCATGGCACCCTGTCCCATCAATACAATAGGCACATAATTGCATACAGAGCTCCTTCACTATGTTCCCCACTGGACGCCTGCAACAACTGTAGTGCCAGCAAATGTAACCCACAAAGGACATACCATGCCTTATACACATGCTCTGTATGGACAGATGCCACTGATACCAGAGGAATACCTGTATCATGTTGTAAATGTAGGTGCAGGGTCAACCTGGTGTCCATTGCCAGTTCTCACCACATGAGGCCATGAGAGGCACATCTGATGATAACAATCCATGCCCCAGACACCCCAGGTACACTTCCATATGTCACAGAAATGGCACGTGGGACTTGTGCACATCCCAGACACCGTCCCTGTCATGGACTATAGAACACATACATGACAAGCATTGCACAGCACTGACCACCCACAATAGTAACCAAGATGACTGGATGGTGAATACAGTACCCACCTGTGTGGGTCAATCCAGACGCTACACCCCTGAGCCACACTGAAGACCATTTTCATGTGGCCTGATGCCAAGGTATACCCTTTACCTAGCCTTGTACAACCTTCTGGCACAGTCAACTACTACACACCTGTGAAGCAATGCACCCATGCATGTC